>NC_142543.1:14147500-14277500 GCF_056151865.1 Erythranthe guttata | reverse complement strand
ATCTATATCGATATCAGTATTGGTATCAGTATTGTTATTAGTATTAGTAACAATATTGATATGAGTATTAGTATCGTTATTAGTATCGGTATCAGTATCGATATTAGTATTGGCATGAATATTGGTATGAGTATTAGTATCAGTATTAGTATTATTATTAGTATTGGTATCAGTATTGGTCTTAGTATTGGTATCAATATGGGTATCAATATCGGTATCAGTATTAGTATCAATATTGATATCAATATTGGTATCCGTATTAGCATGAGTATCAATATCAATATTAGTATTATTATCAGCATTAGTATTGGTATAGAGATTGTTATAGTATTAGAGTATTGATATTAGTATTGGTACTATTATCTGTATAGTATTGGTATGAGTATTGGTATGAGTATTAGTATCGATATTGATATTGGTATTACTATCGGTATTAGTATTGGTATGAGTATTGGTATGAGTATTGGTATGAGTATTAGTATCAATATTAGTATTAGTATTAGTATTGGTATTAATATTGGTATGACTAATGGTATGAGTATTATTATTGGTATTAGTTTTGATAATAATGTATGTATTAGTATTAATATTGATATCATTATTACTATTGGTACCAATATCGGTATTAGTATCGGTATCGATATTGGTATCAGTATCCACAAATTGTATTACTAACAGTATCAATAATGGTATTAGTATCATTATTATTATCAATATATCAATATTGGTATCAATATTAGTATTAGTATTAGTATTAGTATTAGTGTTAGTATTAGTATTAGTATTAGTGATTAGTAGTATTAGTATAACTATTAATTAATATTAATAATAATTTAGTGATATATTGTATTCTTTCTTAAGTGTTCAATACATTGTTATGTCATGATAGTGGCGTATACGTCTTATCTCTTTTGAAATTTTTACAAGTAGTTGTTGTATGAGGATTGTACATCACTGATTAGACGTCACTAATGACAAAGTTTCAGATTATTTAAAATATCGATTGCTTGACTTCTCTGCTAATTAGTATTCTCAATTTAAGCTAATTTTCAAGTTATTATAGAAAAAATAATATCCTATATGTAAGGTTAAATTTAATAGGGGTTTTGTGCATAAGTACATAACCAAGCATATTTATTATTCTAGATTTATAAGGGGCTATATCTCTTTCGCCAATAAGCCCATCTCTTTAATATTTATTATAAATAAAGGAAAAAATTCATGTATATGACAAAATTACCCCCAACCATTTACTCCCAATTCTAATTGTAACACCAATTTAATCAATTTCAACCACAAAAATCCAATTTTGACTTATTTTTTTCAAAAAATATTTTTTTCCCGCCGGTTTCCGGCATTGACTTTTGATTTTTTTTTACGTCCGCCGCTTAATGTTGACCGTAATTGTGTTGTCATTAACGGTAATTATAATGTCACTAACATTAAATTAACGTAATTATACTGTCACTGACAGTGCATTAACATAATTATCCTGTCGTTGACAATATATTGTACTGCCGTTGACAGTACAATTAGAGTCAACGATAATATTATTATATTTTATTTTGTTATTTTTTTTTTATTTTGTTTGATTTGTTGACAAGTCAACGAAATTATATTACTGTCGTTGACAGTAAATAACTGTAAACACAATATTATTACTGTCAACCACATTAATATTATTATTATTATTATTATTGTTTTTGGTTTTTTTGTTTTGTTTGAGTTATTCATGGAGTAACGTAATAATATTATTGTCTATTATTATAATATTACTGGAAACACAATAATATTATTGTGGTTGGCGGTAATATTACTGTAATTATAGTAATATTACTGTCAATCAGAGTAATATTAATTCTTTTGGTTTTTTATTATGTTTACCTTTGTTGAACGATCAACATATTAATTGTAACACCCCGTAATTTATGCTTATGTTATATATATATACAGAAGAGTTTATTGTACTTTATAATGAGAATTGGGGGCAGATGTGTTATTATGTGATAATTTTGGGGCATAAGCATAATAATAATTCTCTAAATCAGCAAACTTGGCCATTAAGCAATTGAGGGGCTTGTTTAATCGGATAATTAAGTGTTATTAACCAAGGAAATTAGGAGAGAGGCGCGTGTCGTACGAGTCATCCTCCTTCTTCTTCCTATCCTCCGATCAATTTCTCCTCTCTTCATTTTTTTATAAGCTCAATCAGAGTTTCTCACTCTCTCATATCGCTCTCTCTCCTTTTCTCTCTCGGTTCTTGGCAGAAAATTCCAGGAATTAATTGGGGAAAATTCGAATTCAAGAAGGGGTTTGAAGAAGTGAGGTATATGAAACAAATTTGAGGTTGGAATTGCAAATCCCCAATTCGAATTATTGGCAGGATTAGTGACGCAGAACGGAAGCACGGAAAGAATTAATTTCTACGAATTAATCCTATAGAACACGATAACTCTGGAATCCACCAGATAATTGAGAGAAAACTCAGAAATTTTTATTAATAATGAAGATGCTGAAAAATAAATCCTAGAGCAACTATTTATACTAAAAAAAACGAAAAACCTAATCAAACTAGGAAAACGAGAAAATTACCAAAAAAAAAAAAAAAGGAAAAACCTAATCAAACTAGGAAAACGAGAAAATTACCAAAAAAATAAAAATAAAATAACTCCTAAACCTAATAGAATACCGAAAGTTGGAAACAACCCAACTTGCGGAATTCAAATCCTAATCAAACTAGAATTCCGACTCCGCCACCTCTGCATCAATCCCTTCTTCTTCGAAAGAGCTCGACCTCGAGCTTGTATCGGGATAAAGTGGGGTATTCTCCTGATACTCGTATAAGTCCGAAACGTTGAAAGTTTTCGAAATACCCATGTGAGCCGGGAGGTCGATTACGTAAGCATTATCATTAATTTTCTGAAGGACTTTGAACGGTCCATACTTCTTTGGCTTGAGCTTGTTATACGTTCCCACCGGGAATCGCTCCTTTCGAAGAAATACCATGACATCGTCCCCCGCATGAAAAGTCTTCAGCCTGCGATGCTCGTCCGCGGTAGCTTTATACTTGGCATTCTTTTGCTCGAGCCTCTCCTTAACCTCTGCTTGGACGTCTCGTACTTCATTAGCCAGTCGCTCAGCCGCCACACTTTTTCGGTGCTCTTGAGGGAGGCGTATCAAATCCACTGCATGCTTCGGAGCTGCTCTATAAACCAACGCAAAAGGAGACATTCCAGTGGCGCTGTGCACAGCGCTATTGTAGGCAAACTCCGCTTGTGGTAAAGCATGATCCCATTGCCTCGGGCGATCGCCGCAAATACATCGTATCAAATTTCCCAAAGTCCGATTAGTCACCTCCGTTTGCCCATCAGTTTGCGGATGTGCTGTGGTGCTTCGCTTGAGGGAGGTGTCAAACATCTTCCAAAGGACAAGCCAAAAATGGCTAAGGAACTTCACGTCTCGATCGGATGTGATTGTCTTCGGTACGCCGTGTAAACGGACTACTTCTCGAAAGAACAGTCTCGCAATGTGAGACGCATCAGAAGTCTTTCGGCACGGAATGAAGTGAGTCATCTTGGAAAACCTATCAACCACCACGAAAACCGAATCAACCCCCCGCTGGGTTCGCGGCAAGCCCAACACAAAATCCATCGATAGATCTTCCCAAATACCACTTGGGACCGGGAGAGGTGTATACAACCCCGTATTTTGAGATTGACCCTTCGAAACTTGGCAAACATAGCACTTTGCAACTATCTTACCAACATCTCGTTTAAGTTGAGGCCAATAAAACCGCTCCTCGACGCTGCTCGTCGTCTTGTCTCGTCCCAAATGACCGCTTAGCCCGCCCGCATGTAGATCCACAATTAACTTTTCGCGAAGAGAAGTCCTCGGAATGCACAGCTGGTTACCTCTAAATATGAATCCTTCACTAATATAATAATCCTCCATCGGCTGTCGCGCAACACACTTAGACCATATTTCTCCAAAATCCTCATCTCCCTCGTACAGCTCCTTCAAACACTCCAATCCGACCACTTCTTCACTAAGAGTGGTAAGTAATGCAGCTCGCCGACTTAGGGCATCTGCGACACGGTTCATGATTCCACTCCGATGCTTGATGACAAACGGAAACTTCTGCAGGAAATTTGTCCACCTCACATGCATGTTGTCGACACTTTTTTGACTATTCAGAAACTTCAAAGCTTGGTGGTCGGTGTATAGTACGAACTCTCGCTGTATCAAATAGTGTTCCCACTGTTTCAAAGCTCGAACTATTGCATAAAATTCTTGATCGTAAGTGCTCCACTTCCTTCGTGTGTCACTCAATTTCTCGCTGAAGAAAGCCACGGGACGCTTTTCTTGGGACAAAACAGCTCCAACGCCTACTCCACTGGCGTCACATTCTACTTCAAACACCTTCTCGAAACTAGGCAAGGCTAGGACAGGTGCATTACTTAATTTCTCCTTGATCACTGCAAAACTCTGATCTGCCTTGTCACCCCACATAAATTTTCCCTTCTTCATACATTCAGTAATTGGTGCCATGATGGTGCTGAAATTCCGAATGAACCGTCTGTAGAATGTCGCAAATCCATGGAAACTCCTGACTTCCGAAACATTCTTAGGCGTGGGCCACTCACGAATTGCCCGAACCTTTTCATCATCGACATGAATTCCTTCCGCCCCAACTATAAATCCCAAGAACAGTAATCGACTAGCCATAAAAGTGCACTTCTTCAAATTGATAAACAGCTGATTATCCCTCAAAACAGTTAACACCTCACGCAGGTGTCCCATATGCTCGTCTTCGTGTTTGCTATAAATCAGGATATCATCGAAATACACAACGACAAATTTTCCAGAAAAGGGTCGTAATACCTGATTCATCACGCGCATGAAAGTGCTGGGCGCGTTCGATAACCCAAACGGCATCACCAACCATTCGTATAAGCCATCTTTTGTCTTGAACGCTGTCTTCCACTCGTCCCCGGGTCTAATCCGAATCTGATGATACCCACTTCGAAGATCGATTTTTGAAAACAGCTTCGCACCTTCCAGCATATCCAACATATCGTCAAGCCGCGGAATGGGAAAACGATACTTTATGGTAATCCGATTTATTGCTCTACTGTCGACACACATCCTCCAGCTGCCGTCTTTCTTCTTCACTAGTAGCACAGGCACCGCACACGGGCTCATACTCTCTCTAATAAACCCCTTTTTCAGCAGCTCCTCCACTTTCTCTCGCAAAACCTCACATTCTTGCGGATTCATCCGATAATGTGGCAGATTTGGTAGGCTAGCACCGGGCACTAAATCAATGTGGTGTTGAACGTCTCTCATAGGCGGCAACGAATCCGGTAGGTCATTGGACACCAACTCGTCAAACTCCGTAAGTAACGGTTGCACACTCTTAGGAATTTCGACGGTTTGTTTATGAACCTCCTCTTCCTTTTGAATTCCCAAAGACCTCATCATCGTCACGTATACTCCGGCTGCTGATTCGACATCTTTTATGAATTCGCTCTCAGATTGGGAGACCACAAAAACTGGTTCTTTTTCCGCTATTCTGGCAGGCTTGACCGTCGACTCCGATCGGGGTAACATCACAATCTTGCGCCCACCCCATTCAAATATGCATGAGTTTTCTCTCCCCTGATAGGTCATATTAACGTCGAATTGCCAAGGCCGACCGAGTAGTATGTGGCTAGCATCCATGTCTATCACGTCGCATGACACCTCATTGGCATAGTTCATTCCTATTGAGATAGGCACACGACACACTTCTGTCACTTTGACTGTTGGTCCTCTCTGAACCCACCCAATAGTGTAGGGGACTGGGTGTTTTTCCACCGGTAACTTCAAATAATCTACCAATCTTCTCGCAACAAAATTTTCACAACTACCATTGTCAACTATCAGATCGCACACCTTCTTATTAACTGAGCACTGAGAACGAAATATGCTATTTCGTTGGTTTTGCTGCATCGCCGTACAAAGAACTCGTTGCACCACGCAGTTAACTTGCTCTCCATTCTCCTGACTATGATATTCTGCCGTATCCTCTTCTTCTTGAAAAACGTCTTCATCGTAACCTTCTTGATCACTCTCGCCTCTCTGCTCCGACCCACCTACTAAGTTCACGGGTCTTCTCTCAGGGCACTCGTTAGAGCGGTGCCCAGGTTTGTGACATCTAAAACAGTTTCCAGGGACTGGTCTCGCATAAGGATTGTTTGTTCGAGGCTGAACGGGCGTGCTCAAACTACCGGCACCGGCTCTCGTCTGGATCTGTGGTGCCCGTGTTGGCGGGGCAACAGGATTAGGGTTTTGGGATACGAACTTACCCCTATCAACCGGCGGTGGTGCATAATTTGGCGGTCTACGATAATTATTCACGTTGTTCCGTCGCTCAAATTCTTCTGCTCGCAATGCCATACTCTGCGCATCCTGGATGGTATAAACTGGTTGCAAACCTATTCGGTCACGGATATTAGCTTTCAACCCGTTCAAATACCTGGCCACTTGCTGGTTCTCCGACTCCCTTAAATTATTTCGATCTGCCAGCTTCAGGAATTCTGTGGTGTATTCGTGTATAGATCTACTACCTTGCGAACAATTATGGTATAAATTGTATAAGTGTTGTTCATAGTCGGCCGGTAGGAATCGATCGTGAAGAAGCCCCTTCATCCTCCTCCAAGACTGCACTGGGCCCTTCCCTTGTCGAGTCCGTGATCGCTGCAACTGGTCCCACCATACAGCCGCACCACTTTTCAACTTGTACGCAACCATCTTGACCATCCTCTCGGGTGGGGTGTTCATCACATCAAAAGCACTCTCCACTTCGACCACCCAATCCAGAAAATCCTCTATGGAGAGGTTTCCATGGAAAGGTGGAATCTCAGCCCTTGTTGGATAATCGTCGTACTGCCTTTGTCCCTGCCTAGGTTGATTTCCGTCGGCTATTGCTCTGTCGTTCTCATCCAAGTCTTCATCACTGTCCGGGTGAAGATATGGTTGGTTATGAATCTGATTCCTAACATGTGCACCTCGGGCTAATTCCCCAGCGCGCGCTATATTAGGTTCGCCCCTCCTGTTGTTGCCATTGAGGGCAATTCCCTGTAGCAACTCCCGAAGTTGTTGCAGCTCACCTCGAATCTCTACTCGAAATTCCTCTATAGTCTGTCGAGATTCTTCTCGAGCGAGCTTGACTGCTGCCTGAATGTTATCAACCTCGAGGTCATCGCCATCGCGGTTGTCGTCTCCTTGTTTCGCACCTTTCGCCATCTAACCAGGAAAAACCTCGCTACTGATGCCAACTGACGCAGAACGGAAGCACGGAAAGAATTAATTTCTACGAATTAATCCTATAGAACACGATAACTCTGGAATCCACCAGATAATTGAGAGAAAACTCAGAAATTTTTATTAATAATGAAGATGCTGAAAAATAAATCCTAGAGCAACTATTTATACTAAAAAAAACGAAAAACCTAATCAAACTAGGAAAACGAGAAAATTACCAAAAAAAAAAAAAAAAGGAAAAACCTAATCAAACTAGGAAAACGAGAAAATTACCAAAAAATAAAAATAAAATAACTCCTAAACCTAATAGAATACCGAAAGTTGGAAACAACCCAACTTGCGGAATTCAAATCCTAATCAAACTAGAATTCCGACTCCGCCACCTCTGCATCAATTAGGGTTGCGTGAAGAAGGCTTTAGCAAGGGGATATTATGATCAGATTGCCTCCGGTGGTGGTCGCATCAGATGATTGGCGGTGGTGGCCGGAATCCGGCGAATAAGACAAGGTTGCAGAATTTAGGTTTTAGGTTTTGGGTTCTTCAAACAATTAATTGTTTGAAGAACGTATAGATTGAATTTCAATGTTTGGGAGGTTCTGTTGGAAAGCTTGGACCGTCAGCTTCGTGATGGTGGTGGATTTCACCGGCGGTGACCCGCGGCTGTGGCCAGAATCTGGTAAAGAAGATGAGCAGTCCAGAATCTGAATTTCAGCTTTTGGTCCTTTGAAGAATTAATTGCTCGGAGGCCTTAGAGGTTGAATATTGACGATCAGGACACACGGTTAGAAACCTTGAGATGTTAGTCTTCCATTGGTGTTGGAGCTCGGCAGTATTAATCGGCGGTGGTTGCCGGAATTGGGCGAGAAGTTCAGCCTGCTCGCTGGACCTATAATTAAATCTGCTGCCGCACATGTTTTCGGAGCCAAAATCGAAGGGTTTGGAGTAAGAATTTGGAATCAGTCTCTTCGCGAAACTCGTAGAGGACCTCGAAAACTATAACTAAGTGTTAAATTGTATCGAATTAGAGTATGTTTTATAGCTGATTAGAGGTCCGAATCAGATGACAGTAAATCTGTAAAAACAGGGCAGTTTTGAGGATTCGTTTTACGGGGCTGTTTTGAATATGTTGGGATCATAATTTGTGATCAAAGCCTTCTGTGAACTCGTAGGATTTTCTTTTAGCTTTCATTTGACGTATCATGTGATCAATTTGGATGAGCGTGTTAATTGTTATGATTTTTCAAACAAACTGTACCAACAGCGAATTTTCCAAAAACCTGGAAGTTTCATGTACTCACTTTCCAGGACTGTTATTGTTGTGTTAAGTTGATAATTTGGGCTCAAGGTCTTCAGTGAACCTGTAGACATTGATGTTAGCTTTAATTCGATATATCGTTTAGGTTATTCGGATAAGTAAGGTGATCGTTACGATTGTTCGAATAAGCTGTGGCAGCAAGACATTCGTAACAAATGTTTCAAGAAATTGACTATGTGGTATAGTGGAATAATACGATTATATTAGCATTTGGAATCTTGTTAAGTGATGAATATGTTTATAGGTGTCGAGCGTACTAAAGCTCTCATTCAAGACTTGAGCATGACTCGAGAGTAAGGTGTTCTTATAGCACTTGCATTGGACTTCAGGTGAGGATCTCTATTTCTTCACTATTATTTATTGGAAAAATAGAATGCACACTGAGAATAAGATATTTTATTACTTCTTGATCACTTAAATGTGATATATCTTACTTGTTGCCTATCGTATTATATTTTGATTCTTGAATTGTTGAAAATAATGATTTATTCGGAATTCTCTTAATGGTTCGTATCTTCTTCCTCGAACTATTAAAACAAGTTCTCATCTTGATTCGAGACTTATTCCAATAATTTATTATTCAGATTCTTTGACTACTCAATCAAGCTCTTTTATCGATTCTTCAATAATTTGGAGTTTCAGTCTGATACTCAATCAATTGTGAATTGTTTCACATATTGACTTATACAATAGTTGGAACCACTTCTTCCATTATGATTCAGTAAATCATTTGATTTGTTTCTACGGTGGTTCAATGAACGTAAATTGTTCTTTTCCCGACTCTTGGACCATTTAGGATTATTGTATTTATCCACTAAATCATTCGTTCCATACCTACTGTGAATTGATGGATCGTTCATATCTTGACTTCCCATTGATCCTTTGAAACCACTTGTCTTTCGAGCTATACAACTACATATTCTATTTTAACCGTAGACTATTGGTGACTGAGATCCATCTTCATCAATTGTTATGCGATCTTGAATTGTGGTCACTCTCTTATTGAAACCATTGATCGTACCCTTCTTGACTTGGGATTTTGTGACCACAAGATATTATCACTTGTTATTGGAATCCCACAATCGTTGAACTGTGATATTGGCTCTTTCCAAAGTGGAATTCATTATGGGGATTCAAAATGTAAATTGAGATAGTCGGAAGCATATCCGTATCTCTATATTATTGATTCCTTTGGGGACGCCCTAAGGATAATTGACCAGTTGTGCCCGGGGCTGTTCGAAAAAAGACTTTTGGGCGGTATTGGGCCGACGGTGGATGGTCTCTTCGACAGTACCCATATTGGATCTAGACCATTGGCATAGTTGGAGGTTAACTGTGCTGATGGATGGATCGGCATGCGCCCGGGCATGCCTATTGATCAATTAGCAGGGTCATTCCCTGATTGGGGTTATAAGGTAGTAACGACTAAGGGAGTCACAAGGCTGGTACAGGTACATGAACAAATTGTTACCATGGGAATCTCCATGGTCTCATATTTGATATCCGAAATAGTTATCGTGGGAATCTCCACGAAATTCATAATTGATATCCGGGAATTACCCATTGAATATAGTTCTTCACCTATACATATTGATTATATTGTCGATTCTGATCATATTGATGTGCCTTATACTTTGACCTCTTATTCCTTATCGAACGATCATTCTCTAGATGGTCCAATTCCAACTTCAATTCCTTGAACGCTTATATTGTGATTATTATTTGATTCGACTGTTTTTCCCTCGTACTCCTCACTAAGTCCACTTGGACTTACTCCTCCTTTATTTTCCTTCTTATTCTCAGTGGCGGGTGCATTAGTGGACGATTATGTTGAAGGCTCTTAGGAGTAAAAGTTATTCAAAGATTTTAGAGAGTTTAATCTAGTGTTGAATCTAGTGTTGTGTTTAAGAATGATTGTAATTCGAGAACTATGAATACGAGATTAGTTGTGGCATTTGGTTGTCACGTGTATTTGATATTATTGTTCAGAAATTAAGTAAGAGACATTGTATTTATCGGAAGTCATTGTATTTATTTATTGTAAAGGAAAAAAAAAAAAAAGTACAGTGTATTTCGGTAGTGGGCGTCACATTAATATTACTCTATTACACAATAATAATAATTTTTGTTGTGTTAATATTATTGTGCTAGAGATTAATATATCAATATTATTGTGTTAAACTATAGTATGGTTAATTTTACTGTGTTTAACAGTAATATAGTTAATATTATTGTCAACCACAACAATATTGCTGTTTAATCGGGGAGCAAAAAGATGTTAAAGAAAAGAGAAAAAATCGAAAAAGTCAACGCTGGAAACCGGCGTTGACTGCCGGTCAACGCTGGAAACCGGTGGCGGAAAAATCAGGAAGGAAAAAATAATCGAAAAGTCAACGCCGGAAACCGGCGGAAAATCAGGAAAAAAAATCAACGCCGGAGACCGGCGGTGACGGACAAAATTGTCCATAAAAATGTGTTTTTAGTCAAAATTGAATAATTTGTGAATTTTGGGATCAAATTGAGGTTAAATTAAATTAGAGGATGAAATTAAAGTATATTAAAATATGATTGACTATTTTAGTCTTTTACAAACCTCTAGACTATGTGTGGACTTTTTTGTAAAAGAGTTTATTGTTTGGACTTATTTATGAATAAGTACTCGTTAATGGGCTTATTTGTAGAGTGCCCAAATTTAAAAAATATATTCCAAATAAATTTTCCACACAATAAAAAAATATTTACATTCTATAATATTGTATCGAAACTTTTTTAAATTAAAATTTGTATGATAGCAGAAGGGAACGTCGAGCCGAAATAGGGTTTCTCTCTCTCTCTCTCTATATATATATATATCTCCATCTGGTTAAAGTATTCTATTGTAGAGCAATAAAAATACAGAATTCTTTTTTATATCAACCCTAATTAAATCGAGATGGGAGAAAGAGAAGTTGTGAAAAAGAACAACCCGCTGGGTTTAGATCTGGAGAATATTGTGTGGCATGTCAGGAAGCCAAAAGACCAGCCGATCAAAGTGCGGTTAATTCTTCCAATGAGTATCACGTGCGGCACGTGCGGTAACAACATCTGCAAGGGGACGCAATTCAATTCCCTCAAAGAAGACGTTGTGGGAGAGACGTTTATAGGTATTCAAATCTTAAGGTTCTATTTCAAGTGCACTAAATGTCGTGCTGAAATTACTTTCAAGACGAATCCTCGGAACAGCGATTTCATTCTCGAGTCCGGTGCAACGAGGAATTCCGAACAAGTGGATGAAGCTGCAATTGTAAAATCGGTGCCATCAGCTGGTTCTTCGACTAGGATTAAAGTGTGCGACGATTCTTCTTCTCCGACAAATAGCCATTAAGTTAAAAGATTGTTGTTTTTATGATGCATAAGCTTTTTAGTCTAGTTGTTATAGTTTCCCTTATATCAGTTCAATTTTTTGGATATACTGGCTCCAAAACTAGTCTCTAGTTTTAATTTTTTTGTTATCCATTCTCGAAACTAGTATATATTTTGTTAATATATATTAGCATTCTATTGATTAAGTTTTATGTTTAGATCATGAATTCTAGTTATATTATATTTGTATCACTCTTATATATTGATGCATCCACAAAAGAAGAATACACAATTCAATTTATCTTGATACTTTTGTTATGAGTTAATTGTAAATAATCTCTAATTGTCAAAAATAAATTCGCACATACCGCCTCTGTAAACAAAGTTAAGGCATTGAGACCCTTGAGAGCAAATCGTGTCTCTCACGCGCTCCTACTGCAATTTTTTTCTTAATTTTCGATTACGAAATGTCAAAAATGTCCCCAAGCCCCTTTTCCCTCCCTCTTCTTCATTCTTGATCGTCCCCAACATGTAGCAGTACCCACCAACGATTACCGCTACCAGCCCCAGGATGAAGATGGTGTAAGAAAACTCCGTCTTGACGGTCGCGAAATTACTCCACCACAACTCCTTTCTGGGCCTCCATTTTCGCGGCCCCCGTCGCCGCCCACTGCTGCACCTCCGCCACGAAATGGGGCGCTCTCAATTGGGAGAAGCGAGTCCAAACCTCGGCCCATGCCCACTCCAATTCTCCCTCCTACTTCCATAACAACAGCGCCGGACCCGCCACCATTTTTAGACCTGCAAAAACGCATTCCACAGTCATCTACAGACCCTTTATCAGAAATTGAGAGGAAGAGTGGCGGAATTGGGCCGCGGCTGGGCAAAATCGCAGAAAGTTGGGAGATGGATTTTGGAAAATTGCAATTTATTCCCCCAATTTAAGTTTTAGAAGTTTAACATGAATCCAATTTGGCCTCTTAAATTATTATAATTTTATGTTATTCCACTTAGGAGTATACTTGACTTTTTACCTTCAGTCAACCATTAAAATGATAATGGGTGCGGTGAGCTTCGAAACGTATAACATAGGGGGGTATGAGCAAAATTTTTTTTACGGGCGTATTTGACCATTAGAAATTTCGCAAGGGTGGTATTTGAAATTAACTCATTTTGTTATTCTAACATCGTATGAGCCATTGCCTTTACTTTTCCTTGCAATCATTTTTCCTTCTCTTCGATTCGCTTCCGCTACAATAAAAAACACCATAACTTACTGCAATTTTTTAGGGCCTTAAGATATAGGTCACTGGTAACCAAAGTTATTAAAACTAAATGACAAGCCCAACAAAACATATGCTTCACATCCTTCATAAAATTCATTCAAAAAATTCCCTCCACTCACAAATTCGAAATATACATTGAATAAATTCAAACTGCATTTATCATTTCAGCCGCTCTAGTCGCTACAGATCTAGAACCCACAACCACATGTAGTTATCAACCCAAGTCTCAAAGATGGCGATCTCCCTGATCCTGTGGATGATTTCGTGGCTGGCTTGAATGATGAAAGCCTCTCTTCTTCGAAACAAGCAGATATGGGCGATCAAGACAAATCTGGAGGTACTCGACGACGACCTCAAACCCCCCCCCCCCCCCCCCCCCCCCCCCCCCCCCCCCCCCCGCTTGCGTAGACTAGTTGAGGGCAAGCAAATTTTAAAGGACAAGACTTCTGACTCTTAATGATGTGACTCCTCATCGGAGGCCACTCATGCTATGACCACAGAAGACGACGCCCTTCGCTCTGGGTCATCCGACTCTTCAGTGGGCTCACTAGGACACAACATAGTTCTGGAGACGTTTAAATTTGCGACGAAACCCGTATCGCCGCCTATTTGCGACGATTTCTACTGTAATAGTCGCAATAGTTTAAATCCCGCTTTTGACTCAAAACCTTTGCGATGCAACTAATATATCGTCGCTCATTGGCGACCAATGTTCCCATAAACGTCGCAAACTGAAACCAAAATAATTTTCACATATTTTTTAGAAGAAAAAGCGACAAACGTCGCACAAAGTAATTTTTTTTTGTTTTAAAATTACATTATAACAATGGAAGAAAAGGAATCGCTGCAACCTGTTTGAAAGAATTTTTTTTTTCGATCCCTGCGACGAAATGTACGTCGTCGCAATTATTTATTATTAGATTACCCTGCGACGAATTGTGCGTAAACGTCGCAAAAAAATTGCGTTTACTTTTTTCCACTGCTCTTTTTGCATCGATTTCTCCAAAACGTCGCATTTAAAATAAATTAGTTTTCCTTTTAATGTTTTTGTAATTAATATTGCGACGAATATTTAGCAGAAATGTCGAAAGAGTTTTCACTTTCCCAAATTCTCGCGCCCAGGTTACTACGAAATACAGAAACGTCGCAATGGATTTAATTTTCTATTATTTTTTGCGACGATTCATTTAAAAACGATGAAACAATAATTTAAGCTTTTTTTTTATTTAAATTTCTCGTCGATTATGCGCGTTTCGTCGCATAAGAGAATGAAATAAATGTTGTTCCCGATACATAAAACTTGTAGTGAATTTAGTAAATTGGTTGAACAAATTAATTGTTGGTGAATCTGCTATGAACGAGAATTTGCCGAGGCGAGTTGTCTCTGTCCTTAAGACGAAATTTCCCCGCAACGGTGCTAACGGATTAAATGGAAATCGTCTCCCAAGATACAACGGCAAAACTTGGAATAGGAGCACTCCAAATCCCAAGTACGACGAACTGTACTTTGTGTAGAACTTTTATCGAGAGAATTTGTAAAGCGAAGGCTTTTAATATGCGGTAGGCTTGTTTTTGGATTGAAGTGAGGAATTGTGGGAAAGTTATGGTCTATTTATAAGGTCTGAAAAGTAGTGTCCTTTTGGAGTAAAAAGGTACCTTTTGTTTGAATGGTTGCACCATTTCGAATTGAGCCAATTGGGAGTAGTTGCACCATTTCGAGTTGAGCGGAATGGTTTGCATTGGTTCGGCCGCACCAATTCAGACCAGTCAGACCAATCGAGATGGGCTTCGAGTAATAAGGACCCAATGGGTTAAAGCCCATGACCTAATGTTTTTGATATATATACAGCTCAATACTTCTCTACTTTTCCAATGTGGGATAACTCAAAATCCCACTTTCCTTATATTTTGGACTAGTAATTTTTCATTCACCACAAAATTGGTTCTAATCCAAAATTCATTTATATACTCAATTTAGACCGTACAATAACATTGATAAAAAATTGTTCATGACTCAATTTTTAACCAATTTTCCCTACAATAAAGACCTAATTCGTTTATCAACCCACTGCCCAACTCTCTCTCTCTCTCTCTCTCTCTCTCTCTCTCTCTCTCTCTCTCTCTCTCTCTCTCTCTCTCTCTCTCTCTCTCTCTCTCTCTCTCTCTCTCTCTCTCTCTCTCTCTCTCTCTCTCTCTCTCTCTCTCTCTCTCTCTCTCTCTCTCTCTCTCTCTCTCTCTATGTTAAAACTCCGTTCTGCATCCGTTCCCTTGTCGTCGTTACGCCGACGTCGTTTCACCTCTGCTCGCCAGCTTCGTTGACTCACCGATTTCGTTGACTGAAAACCTAGCTTTTGCTCCGCCGTTGTTGCTATCTGTGTTGGCCTTGTCGCCGCCCCATCGCTACATTTTCGTGCCGACCTCTCTCCTCGTAGGGAGTGCCTTTAATTTCTGTATTTTTCCTTTAATTTCTCCCCTATTACAAGTAAAACAAAGATACAATGTGCATGTGTGCTGATTTTTTGTGTATGTCTTGATTTAGTGTGTATGTGTGTGGTGATTTTGTGTATGTTTGTGCTGAATATATATGTGTGTATGAAATCAAATTGCAACCACTAAACATGATGGACAGGTATTGGGCTAACTACCTAACACGCAAGTGCACGTATCGCAAACAAGTAATAAAAGTGGACTCGTGAGAGTCGGATGTCGATCCCATAGGGAATACTCAAATTATCTAATCCTAAGTACCAAATTCTAACAATTATGATTTTTATCCAGTCTACGCAAGGTTGTGAAATTTAATCAACTAAATAATTAAACTAATTATGAAAGCAAAACACGAGAAAATATCAAGTAAAAACCGACCTAGGATTTCATCTTCCCCTATGCAAGAATTGCTCACCCAAACCCCCTCAATTATGAAATATATGATTCCTGATTATTAACCCGAGACACTAATTTACTCGTAACCCGCTATCGCGTGTATTATGAGTCTATTATTCATAAACGGTTCACTATATGTCTATGCAAACCAATTATGAATAAAGTATTAACAAACAAGTCTCGTAAATGACTACCTAAGGTGATATTTGTATGTCTACGACACCACATGCAATTGACACACTCATCCGGTGAAAACTACTCGAAGGCTCTTTTACTTATCGTCTAATTATCAAAATAGCTATGTCGAGTCAATCCCAATAATCACAGATAAAGCACATAAATTGATCAGGTTCATGCACTAACAATCATAACAAGTAGAAGAAATAATCATAAAATCATAATTGCATAATCTCAAGAAAACGGGTTCACCATCCCCACATAGGGTTCCAACAAAATCCTAGATTAAAAACTTAGCTACTCATGTTCTCTATGAAAAACATCATAAAAATATAAAAAGAAATAGATTAAGAAAAGATAGATGAAAGAAGAATTGTGATGATTTGTCAATTCTCCGTCTTCGTTTCTCCGTTCTGTCGCTCCTCTTCCTCTAAGATTGTGTCAAAAAAAGTCCTCTAATCCGTGCTTGGTTTTCCCTTAAATAGATGCCCCAACTAGGTAGAAGATTTTAGGTTTTCTTGTGTGATTAAAAGTCCAAAATTGTCTCGAGCGTGTTTTTACACGGCCGGGCGAGAATCAGTGGAATTCTCACACGGCCGCGCCAAAAATAGGCTAAATTTGGCAAGGCCGCGCCGGGCCAATTTTCAGCATATTTCCGTTTTCTTCCGTTTTTGCCCATTTTTGACCTTTTTTGGCTCGTTTCAACCTTGGAACTCCCAAATCGTCAAGTTGTACCTAAAATACAATAAACCACTGATTAAGCATCATTAAATCAATAAAATTATACAAAAATCCTCGTAAGAAAGTATACATTGAGTGTAAAATATACACTCAACACACCCCCAAACTTGAACTTTTGTTTGTCCTCAAGCAAAAACTAGCAACTTTCAAAGCAACACTTTCAACAAATGCCTCTCATCACCTAGATTAATGGTCAACTTTCATGTTTTCAAAACTTGCAATTATCATGACAATTCTCAAAAATTTACAAGCTCGTAATTCAAAGATACGTATTCACTCACCCTTGCCAAAAACCACAAACCATGCTATCGCTTCAAGTATCCCATATTTGCAAATAAAAAATGGAGAAAAATTATACTTACATAATAATATTCAACTCCAAAGACTCACCAAATTTCTCTACTCGGCTAGTATCAAATAATTGAGCTATTGGGATCATTGGGACTTTTTGGCTTTCAAATGTTGGGCTTTTGGTACAAGGTAGAAAATATGGGTAAAAGTGGCTACTCTTCTCCTTTCATCTCACAATTAGTCACTAAGAGCTGCACTTGACCGAATTTTTAACTCTCATTCTTTACTAGAGGTGTTTTTGCTAAGATTTAGCTTTTGGACTCGTTTTTCCACCTCAAAGGACTTATTTCTTAACTCGATTTGTTAAGAGTTCAAAAGTCTCGACTTTTGCTCTTAACATGATGGTTCGAGTTTTTACTTTAAAATCTTTCTCAAGTCCTTTCTTCCCCTTCTATCTTTCTTCTCTTTTTTTTCTTTTTTCTTTCCTTTTTTTTTCTTTTTTTTAAGGAAGAAGAAAAACGTAACAATTTTTTTTTCAACCAAGCTCCAAGGGAAAATTTATCAAGAAATCACCATCTAATCTACCACTTTATTTCGGCTAAAAGAAAGATACCGTTTCTCCAAGGCTCAATCAAGGTTTGAATGACAAAAATTTAAAGGGAGGCTTGAAAGGCTCAGACGGTTCAAAGACAAATCACTTCCCAAATTGCTCAACAATTTAATATTTCACTTTGTAAATTCCTAAGGCAAGTTCTAAACCCGAATAGCATATTATATAGCATCTAACTCAAATTTTTAAACACAAAACTTTCAACCAAAGCAACGCATAATTTGAGATTCCTAACAATGACTCCTTCCTACGACACTTTCAATCGAAAGCTCACCAAAATTCGATCAAAATCAAGATAAAGCAAGCAATTTCATCATTAAACATCGACCATCTTTCATCATTATGATTCATCGAAGCATTTATCTTATTTTTTTTCGAAAGAAATAAATAAACTAAAACAAAAAAAAAAACTAAGACATGCAAACTAAAAAAATTAAAGCACATAAAAATAAGTAATTTTCCACCCCCAAACTTAAAATTTACATTACCCTCAATGTAATTAGCACGAAGTTTAAGGATAGAATACACCTGACATAGTCGTCTTGGCCATGTCCGGACTGCTCTTCACCCTCGCTTTTATTATGTTTTTGTTGCGTTTCACACGGCCGTATGAAATTTTGAACTGTTTTCCGCACGGCCGTGCGAATTGCCAAAATTGGGCAGTAGCTGTCTGTTTCTCGCACGACCGTATGAAATTATAATGTTTATTCTCGCGCAGCCGTGCGCAAGGTGAAATTTGGGCAGTAGCTTTTTCCGATTTCCACACGGCCGTATGAGATTTTGGCTTTGTTTTGGGACGGCCGTGTGGTACTCCAAATTGCATCTTTACTCCTGAAAATAAAAAAAGATTGCTTAATTCATTAGTTAGGATGCTTTTATAAAAATAAAATAATAAATAAATAAAACTAAAAAAAAAATAACTAAATAACTAAATAAAACATTAAAAATCTCGGGTTGCCTCCCGAGAAGCGCTAAGTTTAAAGTCTTCAGCCGGACGTTTGCTTCTCTATTTTCAAGCAAAAGTGACCGAAATCACTTGGCAATCTTTACTCGCTTCCCACAAAGGCTTGTTTGGTTCTTTAGGTTGCCACATGCTCATTGCACGTTCATCGTCGATAACACCCCAACTCTTTTTCCTATCTCTCGGAGGAATTGAAATTGAGTCCACAAAATACACTTGCTCCTCCCGACTCCCTTTTTCCGCCATCATCTCCTGCACTCAAAGATGCTTTCCCATGGTCCAAGATCGAAACATCAAATTTTTCATGATTTGTAAAATCCATAAGGTCAATAGTAAAACACTCATTATTATCACATGGATTTTTGTTAGCACTAAAAATATTAAATTTGATCGTTTGATCATGCACCGTTATTGTAAGATCACCACTAACGCAATCAATTAGAGTTTTCGACGTGGCTAAAAACGGTCTTCCTAAAATAAGAGGTATCTCCCTATCTTCATCCATATCAAGTATAACGAAATCAACAAGGAAGATAAATTTGTTCACTTTTACTAGCACATTCTCTAAAATACCTTTTGGGTAAACTAAAGACCTATCGGCTAATTGAAGAGTTATAGCCGTCGGTTCCATCTCACCTAACCCGAGATTTTTATAAGTGGAATAAGGCATAACATTAATGCTAGCGCCTAAATCAATGAGCGATCAAAAATATTTACCTCCTATAGTACAAGGAATAGTGAACTTACCTGGATCGCCGAGTTTTTGTGGAAGGGGCCGTGTAAGAATTGCACTGCATTGCTCCGTGAGTTGGATCATCTCGTTCGCTTGCAATTTCTTCCTCTTTGTCACGAGATCCTTGAGAAATTTCACCCACTTTGGCATCTTTTAAAGTGCTTCGATAAAAGGGATATTTATGTGAATTTCCTTCAACTTGTCCAAAAATCCTTGGTATTCGGCATCGAGCTTCTTCTTGAGAAACGTTTGAGGATATGGAATTGGAGGGGCTCGTGAAATTACTGTTGATGGTGGTGTTTCTTTGTGAGTTGCTTCTTTTTCCCCAATCACTCTCGGCTTCTCGATTACCATGTTTCTCTTCTCTTTTCGGGGCTTCCTCCAATTGTCTCCCATTCCTTAAACTTACAGCGTTGCGCTGCTCCATGTTGCTCTTCTGAAGATCTTCCGTATTCGACGACAGTGCTCCCGATGGCCTCGCGTTTAGCTGGGTTGCAAGTTGACCCATCTGTGTTTCCAAATTGCGGATGGAAGCTTAAGTTGATGTCATGAATTGTACTAAGATATTTGCGAGATCTCCACCTTGAGGTGGGGCTTGAGGAGGATTTTGGAATCCGGGAGCTGGTCGTGAATAACTAGGAGGTTGACCTTGAGGTGGTGCTTGCCTTTGTCCTTGTTGATTTCCTCCCCATCCAAAGTTGGGGTGATCTTTCCATCCCGGATTATATATGTTGGAGTACGGGTTCCTCTGTTGTCGGTTGGTGTCATTCACGTAATTTAGAGCACTAGTCGGGACCTTGGACTGCATGGACTTGCTGAGTCTGCAAAGCTGCTACTTGCTTTGATAGCTTCTCTAACTGGGCAGTGATTGCGGTGACCCCGTCTAACTCCAAAATTCCTCCCGTCTTAATGGCTCCGCTATTTGACCGATCCAATGTCCGCATGTATTTATTTATAGCGATTCGCTCCAAAAGTTCGTATGCTTCGTCATATGTCAAAATCATGAACATTCCTCCAGCTGCAGAATCGAGCACAGTCCTCGAATTATCTTGCAACCCATCGTAGAATATTTGCAGCTGGCGCCACTCTTGAAGTCCGTGATTCGGGCATCTCCGAATTAATTGTTTGAACCGCTCCCACGTCTCGAATAACTCTTCACCGGCTTCTTCTATGAAATTCTGTATTTGTCTCCGGATTCTTTAAGTTTTTGTTGGGGAGTTATTTGTGTTCATGAAGAGTTGTGCTAGCTGGGGCCAAGACGAGATGGAGTGCGGTGCACGAGTTTGTAACCATTCTCAGGCTGCTCCTTGTAAAGAGTGCTTGAAAAGGCGGAGTTGCAGTGCTTCAGGAGATACTCCGTTCATCTTATGCGAATCACACGTTTCAAGAAAGTTGACCAAGTGAAGATGCGGATCTTCATGAGCTAATCCGCTAAACAACCAATTGTTTTGGAGCATGGTAAGGAGTCCCGCTCTAATTTTGAAATTACTGGCTTCAATGGGGGGCTGCTGGATGCTTGATTGAAACCCATTGAGTGTCGGAACGGTGTTCTCATGCAAGGCTCGTTGACGAGGTG
This sequence comes from Erythranthe guttata, assembly GCF_056151865.1. Lineage (NCBI taxonomy): Eukaryota > Viridiplantae > Streptophyta > Magnoliopsida > Lamiales > Phrymaceae > Erythranthe > Erythranthe guttata. The sequence goes on along the minus strand of NC_142543.1, from coordinate 14,256,280 downwards.
GTGGATTAATGAGCTGTTGTTGCTCTTGCTCGTTGACGATATTTTCTGCCGCATTTAGTAAGCGTCCTTGGTCATCTCCCATGCGATTATTCTCTTATTCCATAGTTAGGGGAACGTTTTGGGCTAACCGTTGATTTCTCCTGGCGTGCCTAAGATTCGGGATCAAAAGGTAGCAAGTTAGTGTTGCATCTTCTTCGCATAAAATGTACCTTAAACAAAAATAATCAAATAATTAGATAAACAAAATAAAACGGCTGAAGTAAGAAAAAATGCTCAAATTCAATATTAGAATGAATAGATAATTTAGCCGTATTCCTCGGCAACGGCGCCAAAAACTTGTTGGGCTAAATACCTAACAAGCAAGTGCACGTATCGCAAACAAGTAGTAAAAGTGGACTCGTGAGAGTCGGATGTCGAGCACACAGGGAATACTCAAATCATCTAATCCTAAGTACCAAATTCTAACAATGATGATTTTTATCCAGCCTACGCAAGGTTGTGAAATTTAATCAACTAAATAATTAAACTAATTATGAACGCAAAACACGAGAAAATATAAAGTAAAAAACGACCTAGGATTTCATCTTCCCTCTATGCAAGAATTGCTCACCCAAAACCCCTCAATTATGAAATATATGATTCCTGATTATTAACCCGAGACTCTAATTTACTCATAACCCGCTGTCGCATGTATTATGAGCCTATTATTCATAAACGGTTCACTATATGTCTATGCAAACCAATTATGAATAAAGCATTAACTAACAAGTCTCGTAAATGGCTACCTAAGGTGATATATGTATGTCTACGACACCACATGCAATTGACACACTCATCCGGTGAAAACTACTCGAAGGCTCTTTTACTTACCGTCTATGTATCAAAATAGCTCTGTCGAGTCAATCCCAATAATCACAGATAAAGCACATAAATTGATCAGGTTCATGCACTAACTATCATAACAAGTAGAAGAAATAATCATAAAATCATAATTGCATAATCTCAAGAAAACGGGTTCACCATCTCCACATGGGGTTCCAGCAAAATCCTAGATTAAAAACTTAGCTACTCATGTTCTCTATGAAAAACATCATAAAAATATAAAAAGAAATAGATTAAGAAAAGATAGATGAAAGTAGAATTGTGATGAAGATTTGTCAATTCTCCGTCTTCGTTTCTCCGTTCTCTCGCTCCTCTTCCTCTAAGATTGTGTCAAAAAAAGTCCTCTAATCCGTGCTTGGTTTTCCCTTAAATAGATACCCCAACTAGGTAAAAGATTTTAGGTTTCCTTGTGTGATTAAAAGCCCAAAATTGTCTCCAGCGTGTTTTCACACGGCCGCGCGAAAATCAGTGGAATTCTCACACGGCCGCGCGAGAATCGCCGAAACCTTCTGCCCAAATTATGCAGTTGGCGCGGCCGCGCCAAAAATAGGCTAAGTTTGGCACGGCCGCGCCAGGGCAATTTTCAGCATATTTATATTTCTGTTTTCTTCCGTTTTTGCCCGTTTTTGACCTTTTTTGGCTCGTTTCAACCTTGGAATTCCCAAATCGTCATGTTGTACCTAAAATACAATAAACCACTCATTAAGCATCATTAAATCAATAAAAGTATACAAAAATTCTCGTAAGAAAGTATACATTGAGTGTAAAATATATGCTCAACAACAGGCTTATAATTTCATTTGGAAGGGATACCAAACTGATCAGGCTTATAATTTCGATGGAAATATTTTTCTATATTAATTAATGCATTCTACATGATAAAAATAATATTTTGAATAGCTAAAATATTTGTCATGCTTCTTTTCACCAACATCGGTATGAGTAATTATTTACTACAAAATGAAAGATGATAGGAGTTGGGTTTTGATAGATGATCATCGAACAGATGCATTCCAAAAGGTTTGTGAAGAATTTCTGGATTTTGCTTTTAATAAGGCTGCGATCGATAATAAAATACGGTGTCTATGTCGAGATTGTGAGTGTAGAAAAATTGGGGATCGGGAATTTGTCCATGGATATTGACTTTGGAGGGGTTGGGATAACTCTTATGGTTTAGGCCAATGGATAATGCACCTAGAGTCTGAGGAAGAATATCGTCTCGGGCATCAGGTTTGTGAACAAATAAAGATAGTCATCTTAAAATTTCTGAAGTTGAAGATGTGAATGAAACTGATGATGGTGCGAGCGGTCGTGAGAACATGGATGAATTTTTGCAAGCATGTCTTCATCCTGATCATCACGAATCATTTGAAGACTCTACATCGGGAGTTGATGATTGTCCTAAACTCATTGTTGAGTGGTGTATCCCTCTATATAATGGATGGCAAGAAAATTCTAAACTTTCGTTCGTAATGAAATTCTACAAAACTAAATCTCGAGGCAAGATAAGCAATAAGACGTTTTCAGACAAACTCCAACTAATCAAAAAGATTCATGGTCTAAATATTCCCGACATTTATGGTATCTTGTACACTTATATGAGTATCATGTATGAAATTCAACATATTTATGGTATTTTGTACTCCAAACGCAACAATAATGCTCACCAACCTTAAAATACACATCTAAAACATAATTTATGCATCTCCCACACTAATTGATCATTAAAAGTGTTAAGAAAATCGGTACAACTCAATTCATCACAAACTATAGTCTGATGTGTGAAACACGTGAGTACAGTGAATACACATGTGAAGTACATGTCTAGAATTGACATAGTATCTTCAAATAAACTAGAAAGTAGTTGTTGCTCATTAGTATGGTACGCTTATATTATTTATATTAATTTGTGGTCAAGTTTAACCATATAAACTCAATTCATAACAAAATATAGTATCATGTGTTCAACAGGTAAGTGCAATTCATCAAAATATATGGACAATGTTTTCAATATAAAAGTACGAGTAGAGCTGGACCAATAGTATTGTTAGCTCTATAACAAATGACATATTCCTGCAACTACATACTCATAATTACAATTATAACAAATACAATGTACTATAAAGTTCCACTACTAGTACTTCCAATACTCTGCTTCAACACCATCCAAATGCACTAGGAATACCATTATTGCATATGGCATATAGTACAACATCACCAAGAATAATACAATAAAAAAATTTCACATTTCCTATATCAAAGTCAACAAACATCATACATCAAATCCTTGCTAGGACTAAGAATGCCTTGGGAACATGCTAATGTCGCCGAAAAATAATACCCATGAGAGGAAGTGCTCAAAATCGACAATAAATAAATGATCTTTGTGAACTCGAACAACAAAACAACAGATATTGGAACCGATTTAATGGTTAGAGGAAACAAATCAAATCTTATTCCTTCCCCTTCACCATTCTTCGAAAATGGGTCTTTTTCCTCTTTTTTTGTTTTTTGTTTTTTTCTTCTTCTACTACTTTGGTTCTTCCTTTTCTTTGTTCTTGTTGCTTCATTTGTATTGACTTAGGAGTTTGTTTTCTTGCGCCTTTTCGTGTTTATTTTTGTTTGTTGTTCGAAGAAAAATAACAGAAATTGAATTGGAACTGGCAAGAAAATGAGAGAGAGAATAGACATAGAAAACGAGGAAAGAGGAAAGAGAGAATAACGAGAAAAAGAAGAGAGAGAAAATGAAAAAGTATGTAATTTCAGATTAAAATAAAAGGTATTTTAGAATTTTCATCTCCTCTAGGGACTGAGTTGCATGTGAAACTTTGCATTAGGGACTGATACGCCTATCAAACGTCTGTAGGGACTGATCTGCACTTTAAGTTTGTGTTTGGGGATTTATATGTACTTACCCCATAAATAAATAAGGGACAAAAATATACTTCGCCCCCTAAAAGTTTTCATTGCCCCCTAAAAATTTTTCATTTCTTACACTTTCCCCCCTATAAGTTCCACAAAAAGACTCTTTTCCCATTAAAATTTTGTTTCAGTTGCACTTTGCCCCAAATTACAAAATTCTGCGTATCTTTTCAACGAAAGTGCAACAAATTCATCCAATTGAAGGGCACTTGCATCATTCGAGGGACGAATCACCGTAGTAGCTGCTAATTCTCGCAATTTTAGAGACACGATAAACACAATTCGTTTTACGGTATAAACAAACCTAAATTTTGTTTTTTATGAAATTGGTAAAACAGGTTGTGTTTTTTTTTTGTATTAGAAAATATAAGGATATTAAGATTTTGGTTGGATTGATGAAAGGGCTTAAATGCCCTTGAAGTGGACTGATAAATGGCAATTTTAATACTCCATCTGTTCCACAATAATTGTCTTTTTTTAAAAGTATTTTTGTTCCATATTATCTGTCACTTTAGATTTCCAACACTGCATTAAATGCATTTTTCCTGTTTTAACCTTATTAATGAAACTCAAATCATTATTTTTCTCTTATAAATCATTAAATAATAAATGTTGTTTTAGTCATTTCTATATGATTTTTCTAAAATCAAGATATATTTATTGAGTTTCTTAATCTTTGTGAAAAGTGAAAATAGACATTTATTTAGGAACCGAGGGAGTAAAAAATACGCCGAAAATTGTAATTTGGGGTTAAGTACAATTGGAACAAAATATGATGGGGAATAGTAATTTGGGGTTAAGTACAATTGTAACAAAATATGACGGGGAATAGTCTTTTTTTTTTAAATTGTAGTGGGATAAGTGCGAAATTGAAATTTTCTAAGGACAAAGTGCACTACGTCCTAAAAATAATATGATGAATAAATAAATGATTTGAATTATTTAAAACAATTTATTTTCAGAAGAGCAAGAGCAAAGGATGCATGTGCATACATTCAAAAACATATTACGGAAAAAAGGAAAAATTCCTGAACCTTTTGGAAATGGACGTACAATCTATTCTACTTATTAATTTATTTATTTTTTTGGGTTTTTTTTTTTACAATATATTTTACTTGAATAGAGGCTCAAATAAATCAAAATAGATGAATTGTCTCAAATCAACGACCCACACTAATTAGCAATTTAGCATTTGCACATGCCCACAACATATGTTAAGCCAAAATACACTTGAATTGACAAGAATGCCCCTGAGAACTCTTTAAAAAATGTATTCCCTTGTTAATGCAAATATATACATGCATCATGCCTTGTGTGTGTTTTAGTCCTTTCTGTGTACTTCACAAACACCATATTTAATTTTAAAGGCCTCGTTTTGTTTTCACACTCCATTGAGTCTTTTTTCTGCTTTCAGTAAGGTAACCATTTTCAAGCCCTTTTTTTCTTCCTCTCTCTCTCTCTCTCTCTCTCTCTCTCTCTCTCTCTCTCTCTCTCTCTCTCTCTCTCTCTCTCTCTCTCTCTCTCTGTGTGTGTGTGTGTGTGTGTGTGTGTGTATAATGTATGTGTTATTTTGTCCCTGTTTTCGATCATTCTCTTTAGAATTCGAAGCGAGTGTCATCTATTTTTCAGTAATTGCTCTGCAAATTTGTTTAAGAAATGTTACATTCTGATACGATCTCTTGTGTATCATAAATATTTCCTACGAAACGTAAGATCTATTATTTAATATTTCTCTCTGCATAATAAAACCCTAGCACAAAACGACTATTTAAAGAGAATAAAACCCTAGAATCCTAATCTAACTAGGAAAGATAATTACCTATACTAATTAAATACCTAATAATCTCCTAACCACTACTAACTCACGGCAATATATATATTATAAATATACTAATCTAATTAATTAATAATAAACTATTAACTAAACTAATACTTAAACGATATATTAAATAATATATCGCATCAAACCACCCCTTTTGAAATGAACCTTGCCCTCAAGGTTCGAGTTAAATTGGTCTCTCTCCTTTGCGTTTCCACCTATGTTTGACTTCATCGACTTGCTTCCCGATTGACTCCGAAAAACATGACGAACGATCAAGATCTTTACCACATTGTTTATGTTGATTGAACGAACTGCTAAAGGTTTTTGGAAAAATTGTCAGTATTTTTCCCGATAAATAAGCCTCTTCAATTACCTTTTCAGATTCCGGTTCATTCACAATCACCAATTCTTGTTCGTCTTTTTTCCTTTCAACATCATGGGACTCTTCTAATATCCACTGTAGTTCTTCGTTCTCTTCCTTAGTTAATTCCTCACCTTCGTCCCAAATTACCTCAAGTGAATCCGATAATTCATCTTTCGGCGAACTCACAAAAAATTGAGGTTCTTCGAAAAAGTCATCGTCGTCCTCTTCCTCTCCCTCCGACGATAGGCTCGGCAGCGGCGGTGGTGGTGATGGCCGTGGCGGTGACGGGCAGCGGTCCCTTCGGCTTTTTTGATGGCGTTGACGTCGTCCTTGACTTTGTTCGAGCAATTTCTGAAAATTAATCCGTAATTTCTCTACGGATTTTTCCAATCGCTCCAACCGTCTTGTTTCTGACATCATGATTTTCACAAAGTTTTGATGTGATCTCAACTTCTCAACTTTGCTCCAGCGTAGCTTTGATGTAATCGCTGCCTTGCTAACGAAGCGTTGGTGTTAATCGCAACTTCGCTCTGATACCAACGTTGGTGTTAATCGCCACAGTCATCTTTGAGTTTCCACTTTGATACGATAAATTATTATTTAATATATCGTTAATTATTAGTTAGTCATTATTTAATTATTAAATAAATAGAATAGTTGTTTAGGGTTATAGATGGCCGTGAGTTAGTAATGGTTAGGAGATTATTAGGTATTTAATTAGTTTAGGTAATTATCTTTCCTAGTTAGATTAGGATTCTAGGGTTTTATTCTCTTTAAATAGTCGTATTGTGCTAGGGTTTTGATTATGAAGAGAAATAATAAACAAGAGTTTTCTTACGCTTTCGTAAAGAAATCTTATGATACACAAGAGATCGTATCAATTGGTATCAGAGCGAAGTTGCGATTAACACCAACGCTTCGTTAGCAAGGCAGAGATTATATCAAAGCTACGCTGGAGCAAAGTTGAGATTACATCAACACTTTGCGAAATTATGTCGTCCGAGAGAAAACGTTTAGAGCGATTGGAAAAATCCGTGGAGGAGATACGGATTGGTCTCCAAAAACTGCTCGAACAAAGTCAAGGACGGCGCCAACATAAGAGCCGAAGAGACCGCCACCGCCGACCAACAACACCACTACCGCCGCCGCCGAGCCTATCGCCGGAGGAAGAGGACGAGGATGATGATGACTTTTTCGAAGATCCACCGCCGCCGCCAATGCCAAGCCTACCGCAAAAGGAAGAGGAAGAGGACGACGGTGATTTTTTCAAAGAACCCCAATTTTTTGTGAGTTCGCCGGAAGAAGAAGAATCAGATTCAACTGGTATAAAGTGGGACGAGGAGACGAAAGAAGAAGAATCGGAGTTAACGGAGATAATTTGGGACGAAGATGAGGAATTAACCACAGATGAGAATGAAGAACTACAATGGATATTGGGAGATTTCCATGTTGTTGAAAGGAAAAAAGACGAACAAGAATTGGTGATTGTGAATGAACCGGAATCTGAAAAGGTAATTGAAGAGGCTTATTTATCGGGAAAAATATTGAGAATTTTTCCAAAAGCCTTGAGGAGTTCGTTCGATCAACCTAAACAATGTGGTAAAAATCTTGATCGTTCGTCATGTTTTTCGGATTCACTCGGGACGCAATTCGATGTAGTCAAACACAGGTGGAAGCGCAAAAGAGAGAGCTGCAATTATTGGAACCTTGAGGACAAGGTTCATTTCAAGAGGGGTGGTTTGATACGATATATTATTATTTAATATATCGTTAATTATTAGTTAGTCATTATTTAATTATTAAATAAATAGAATAGTTGTTTAGGGTTATAGATGGCCGTGAGTTAGTAATGGTTAGGAGATTATTAGGTATTTAATTAGTTTAGGTAATTATCTTTCCTAGTTAGATTAGGATTCTAGGGTTTTATTCTCTTTAAATAGTCGTATTGTGCTAGGGTTTTGATTATGAAGAGAAATAATAAACAAGAGTTTTCTTACGCTTTCGTAAAGAAATCTTATGATACACAAGAGATAGGAGAGACTCGTTTATTTGAGGATGCTGCTGCAAGAAATCTGATTTGCCGCTTCAAATTGCCCCCGGTGTAATCCCAGTCGGCCACCTTGAATTCACGTCGGATCGACTACTTCATCACATGTCTCCACCATCGTTGACTCTTTAACGTATTGTTTGTTATGGTCAAACAATTCATTAAACATCATCGAGGAAATATTTGACACTTTTAGTGATACATCAATCTTCTCAATAGATTGACTCTTTAACGTATTGTTTGTTATGGTCAAACAATTCATTAAACATCATCTCGCGAAATTTTGAGATAAATTACTAATTATTAACCAAAATAAATCGGTTATTAATTTAGGCCTCTTGTGTATCGCATAAAAGTTTTGAAGAGTTGGCCACTCGAGCACATGATATGGAATTGAGCATAACTGCAAATGAAGTCGAAGAACCTTCATTCCAAAAGTCGTATCAGCTCAAAGAAGAACATGTTGAAGAAGAACAAGAAGATCATGAGGATGGGGGCAAGTCTTTTGAAGAAACGACACCCTATGCAATATGACAAGTCAAATAAATGAAGTACTTCAAGTCTCGTCTCACAAATATGCAACATGTTCTTCGCCGAGACTAGAAGTGGGGGCATTTGTAGACATCGAAATTTTGAGATAAATTACTAATTAATAACCAAAATAAATCGGTTATTAATTTAGGTCTCAAATTAAAGTCCATAATATATTTGGGCTTTAAAATGTCTGGCCCACTCTACAAGTCGAGAAACCCTAACCCTAGATTGTGCCTATAAAAGAAGATCTTTGGTGCATCTAAAAAATCAGACTCACAAAGACACATATCGAGCTCTCAAGCTCACGTCCCGAGCCTCCGCCTCGAATTCATAACATATTTGAATTCGAGATGTTCGTGATAGGAAATCATATATTCGATTCCTCGAATTCATAACATATTTAAATTCGAGATGTTCGTGATAGGAAATCATATGTTCGATTCAAGAACAAGCTTTTAAGCCCTTGAATCAAAATTAGAATAGGAGAGAAGAATCAGGGGAATTACGGAGATTGTAATCCACATCGTTTTGATTAATAAATTATTTGTTCCCTATTTTCTTGTCTTGTATTTTTATTATATTTTGCAGACTTGAAAATTTGTGGTTAACAAATTGGCACGCCCGGTGGGACAATCTTCGCCCCTCATCTCTTCCTCCGATATCCATGTCCTCGATATTGTCGTTGTTACCAGTAGTCAAATCAAACATTTGGGGGCAAGACAATTCACAAAATTCAGTCAAAACTCAAATACCTCAAATTCATTACGAGAGAGGTTAGCTTCAAATCACTTCTCTTTACAGTAGAAGGAAATTTGGCAAATTCAAAAGGATATTTTCCTTAATATGAGATGGTAACTAATACGGATCTCTCCTTGATGGGCAACTGAGGATTTGTGCTCAATTTAAGGATCCACCAAATCTTTATATTGAAGGAAATTTCCTAAACAATTAGCAAAGTTCAGCAAAAGAAAAAGGAACATGCCACGGCAACAAACAAAGCTACGACGGTGGACCCACGGCAAACATCCCCATATCTGTCAGAGTTCACCATCCTCAACAAATGCAGCCATGGACCATTGGGCTCTGTTACTAAATCTCTCCACCACATCAAATTGAGGAGGCCGTCGGAATATGCTCGCCGACAAATGCCACATCGCCACCAGAAGCAGCCGTCGGTGTAATCTCGTTCCAACCTCCATATATCCAAATATGTCTCCGCCATCGGAAGTGTCGCACCTCCTCCCACCGGAGATCCCATTGATAACTCTCGAAAGATAGATTTGCACCAGCGAACTACCAATCGTCGCCCGAAGCACTCACCGGTGTCATCACTTTTGCCGCCGCTGCGAGAGAAGTGCGTTTGTTCGAGGATGCTACTGCAATAAGAGTCTGCTTTAAATTGCCGGCCAATACAAAGTCCAGTCAGCCACCTTCAACTCACGTCGACCGAACAGCTGGCCCATGTCTTGTTCCACAAACACAAGGCAATAGGCGGAAAACACTCCACCATGGCACTCCGCTCCGCCGCCTCAACCTCGCCGCCGACCGGAAACGCCATCACCGTGTAAAGCACTCGACGGTGTTATCTCATGTTCCCACCGCCGCAAACCGTTGGCCGCTCAGATCCGCCTCCTCAAACTCACCCTCGACTGGAGGACCGCGCCGCATGTTCTCTCGAAGACATAAAGACGGTTGCGTACGAGCCAAATCTCACCCATTGCCGCTCCTCCTTGCTGCAGTCCTTGGTCGCCACAGTCACGATATACATAAATGGCAGTTCAATACAAATCTCGTTAAACCCACGAGAAGGGAACGAGAGTTGGTGAAAGGTTGTGTTCCAATGGCGGATGGCAACCAAAATATGTCGCCCGGCGGTGGAATGGTAGCAGTGAAAATGGAGAAGAAGATTTTGGTCGGCCGAATAAAGAAGGCGGGGCAGAAAAATCAAATCCTCCAATCAAGTCTTAAATTGCAATTGGGTCCCTAGGTGGAAAAGAAAGAAATATCACTTTTGCCTCAAATTTCAACCCTCCAATAACAAAAGGGAACTTTTCATTGAAGTCCCCAAAAGTGATGGCAATTCCATATACACCCATAAAAATGGAGGACAAGAGTTTTGAAGCCAACAAATGAAAGAAAATTCGAGTACCTTCGACGGCGGTGGCTCTTTGATACCAATTGATACGATCTCTTGTGTATAAAGCGTAAGAAAACTCTTGTTTATTATTTCTCTTCATAATCAAAACCCTAGCACAATACGACTATTTAAAGAGAATAAAACCCTAGAATCCTAATCTAACTAGGAAAGATAATTACCTAAACTAATTAAATACCTAATAATCTCCTAACCATTACTAACTCACGGCCATCTATAACCCTAAACAACTATTCTATTTATTTAATAATTAAATAATGACTAACTAATAATTAACGATATATTAAATAATAATATATCGTATCAAACCACCCCTCTTGAAATGAACCTTGTCCTCAAGGTTCCAATAATTGCAGCTCTCTCTTTTGCGCTTCCACCTGTGTTTGACTACATCGAATTGCGTCCCGAGTGAATCCGAAAAACATGACGAACGATCAAGATTTTTACCACATTGTTTAGGTTGATCGAACGAACTCCTCAAGGCTTTTGGAAAAATTCTCAATATTTTTCCCGATAAATAAGCCTCTTCAATTACCTTTTCAGATTCCGGTTCATTCACAATCACCAATTCTTGTTCGTCTTTTTTCCTTTCAACAACATGGAAATCTCCCAATATCCATTGTAGTTCTTCATTCTCATCTGTGGTTAATTCCTCATCTTCGTCCCAAATTATCTCCGTTAACTCCGATTCTTCTTCTTTCGTCTCCTCGTCCCACTTTATACCAGTTGAATCTGATTCTTCTTCTTCCGGCGAACTCACAAAAAATTGGGGTTCTTTGAAAAAATCACCGTCGTCCTCTTCCTCTTCCTTTTGCGGTAGGCTTGGCATTGGCGGCGGCGGTGGATCTTCGAAAAAGTCATCATCATCCTCGTCCTCTTCCTCCGGCGATAGGCTCGGCGGCGGCGGTAGTGGTGTTGTTGGTCGGCGGTGGCGGTCTCTTCGGCTCTTATGTTGGCGCCGTCCTTGACTTTGTTCGAGCAGTTTTTGGAGACCAATCCGTATCTCCTCCACGGATTTTTCCAATCGCTCTAAACGTTTTCTCTCGGACGACATAATTTCGCAAAGTGTTGATGTAATCTCAACTTTGCTCCAGCGTAGCTTTGATATAATCTCTGCCTTGCTAACGAAGCGTTGGTGTTAATCGCAACTTCGCTCTGATACCAATTGATGCGATCTCTTGTGTATCATAAGATTTCTTTACTTAACGTAAGAAAACTCTTCTAAATTCCGGTTCATTGATGTGATCTCTTGTGTATCACAAATATTTCATACGAAACGTAAGATCTATTCTTTATTATTTCTCTCTGCATTCTAAAACCCTAGCACAGTACGACTATTTAAAGAGAATAAAACCCTAGAATCCTAATCTAACTAGGAAAGATAATTACCTAAACTAATAAAATACTTAATATCTATCCTATAATCATTAAACCTACGGCTCTAACTAAATTAATACTTAAATAATATATATTAAATAATTAAATAATAACTAATGAATAAATATACGATATATTAAATATATATCGTATCAAACCACCCCTCTTGAAATGAACCTTGTCCTCAAGGTTCGAGTCAATTTGATCCCTCTCCTTTGCGTTTCCACCTATGTTTGACTTCATTGACTTGCTTCACGATTGACTCCGAAAAACACGATGAACGACCGAGCTTTTTAATACATTGTTCATGCTGATCCATCGAAATTCCAAAGGCTACTTTAGCGAAAATATCCAATCTTTTTCCCGATAAATAAACTTTTTCAATCGTCTTTGTAGATTTTGTCTCCTCCAAACTGACCATCGGTTCTTCTTCTCCTTTCTTTTGAACACCATGGAAATCTCCCAATATCCATAGTAACTCTTCGCTCTCCTCTCTGGTTAATTTCTCGTCTTCGTCCCACTTTATCTCGGTTGACTCCGATTCTTCTTCTTTCGGCTCTTCGTCCCACTTCATCTCAGTTGAATCTGATTCCTCTTCTTCTGGCGAACTCACAAAAAATTGGAGTTCTTCGAAAAAGTCATCGTCGTCCTCTTCCTCTTCTTCCGGCGATAGGCTCGGCAGCGGCGGCGGCGGTGGCTCTTTGAAAAATTCATCGTCGTCCTCTTCCTCTTCCTCCGGCGATAGGCTCGGCAGCGGCAGCGGCGGTGGCGTTGGCGGTAATGGGCGGCGGTCCCTTCGACTTTTGTGTTGGTGTTGACGTCGTCTGTGACTTTGTTCGAGCAATTTCTGAAAATCAATCCGTAATCTCTCTACAGATTTCTCCAATCGCTCTAACCGTCTTGTTTCGGACATCATGATTTTCACAAAGTTTTGATGTGATCTCAACTTTGCTCCAGCTTAGCTTTGATATAATCTCTGCTTTGCTAACGAAGCGTTGGTGTTATCGCAACTTCGCTTTGATACCAATTGATACGATCTCTTGTGTATCATAAATATTTCCTACGAAACGTAAGATCTATTATTTAATATTTCTCTCTGCATAATAAAACCCTAGCACAAAACGACTATTTAAAGAGAATAAAACCCTAGAATCCTAATCTAACTAGGAAAGATAATTACCTATACTAATTAAATACCTAATAATCTCCTAACCACTACTAACTCACGGCAATATATATATTATAAATATACTAATCTAATTAATTAATAATAAACTATTAACTAAACTAATACTTAAACGATATATTAAATAATATATCGCATCAAACCACCCCTTTTGAAATGAACCTTGCCCTCAAGGTTCGAGTTAAATTGGTCTCTCTCCTTTGCGTTTCCACCTATGTTTGACTTCATCGACTTGCTTCCCGATTGACTCCGAAAAACATGACGAACGATCAAGATCTTTACCACATTGTTTATGTTGATTGAACGAACTGCTAAAGGTTTTTGGAAAAATTGTCAGTATTTTTCCCGATAAATAAGCCTCTTCAATTACCTTTTCAGATTCCGGTTCATTCACAATCACCAATTCTTGTTCGTCTTTTTTCCTTTCAACATCATGGGACTCTTCTAATATCCACTGTAGTTCTTCGTTCTCTTCCTTAGTTAATTCCTCACCTTCGTCCCAAATTACCTCAAGTGAATCCGATAATTCATCTTTCGGCGAACTCACAAAAAATTGAGGTTCTTCGAAAAAGTCATCGTCGTCCTCTTCCTCTCCCTCCGACGATAGGCTCGGCAGCGGCGGTGGTGGTGATGGCCGTGGCGGTGACGGGCAGCGGTCCCTTCGGCTTTTGTGATGGCGTTGACGTCGTCCTTGACTTTGTTCGAGCAATTTTTGAAAATTAATCCGTAATTTCTCTACGGATTTTTCCAATCGCTCCAACCGTCTTGTTTCTGACATCATGATTTTCACAAAGTTTTGATGTGATCTCAACTTCTCAACTTTGCTCCAGCGTAGCTTTGATGTAATCGCTGCCTTGCTAACGAAGCGTTGGTGTTAATCGCAACTTCGCTCTGATACCAATTGATGTGATCTCTTGTGTATCACAAATATTTCATACGAAACGTAAGATCTATTCTTTATTATTTCTCTCTGCATTCTAAAACCCTAGCACAGTACGACTATTTAAAGAGAATAAAACCCTAGAATCCTAATCTAACTAGGAAAGATAATTACCTAAACTAATAAAATACTTAATGTCTATCCTATAATCATTAAACCTACGGCTCTAACTAAATTAATACTTAAATAATATATATTAAATAATTAAATAATAACTAATGAATAAATATACGATATATTAAATATATATCGTATCACATTCCCCATACAATAATTAATCCCTTCTCTTGAAATTTAATTTTGTGTCAACTTTTTTTGAAGGGACCCAATTTAATCGAACGAGAAATGTTTGTTGCGCATAATTCCAGTTTGGAACTAGCACTTCCAGTTTGGAACTAGCAAACCGCAAAAAGGTAGGCATCAACCAATTTTTCGTATTCGTATTTCGTCACATCTGTTGTCTTTACATGTAATGACTTACTTTCTTGCATTCATACTGTTAATTCATCGAATTTATAGTATCTTTACAGTAGTAAATATAATTTTCTTGGCTCGTAAATTCTCATTTTCCTTTATTTATTTTCTCTGATTGACAGTCTTGGATGAAAATCCAAAGTGATGTGTTTAAGTCTGCGTTTCGAATCATAAATGAGATACTCGAATATTTTTGCCGGGACAAAAGTTAGTTTCTTAGCTCAACCTTTTTCACCTTAATTAACAATTCACCTCTCGATCTTTTTTTTTTTTTTATTATTAATATTTAATTCCCCGGTTGAAGGTACAATCTTCGATGGAACATCCAAGACTTACGTTTCCGTCTCCAAGACCCCAATTTCACACAGAGCAGAGTTTGATAAAAATTGTGAGTTCTTGCATCAAAATGTACTAATTAAAAGAATTTATTGTCTGAATTTATCGTATTTTTCGTATGATTCAGGAGCCATATTCTGGCGAAATATCGAGCCTCATAAATCCGTCATCACCTCATAAAGATTGGATAAACCCGAGCAAACTTTTCGACAAAAAACTTCTTAATTATAACTCATCATTTGAACTCCCATTGGTAATTAAACAAATTTTATTTCCGATTTTTGCACAAAAAAATTTAAAGTCATTTTTCCACGCTTTGTTAACTAAAATCCCTTTTTTCGGTGACAGATTCCGGCAAAAACTCCACCTCCAAAAGCTATTTTGATTCCGAAAACCGATGCAGAAACTCGAAGGCCAAAATATTTTCCAGGGCAAATCATCCCCACAAAGCCGCGTTCGAGTTTAAAGAGAAAGCAAATCGACATTCAAGAACTGCTAAATCCACCGCCAGCCTACAGTAACAACAACAGCAGCAAAGCGGTGTATAAATCCCCCCGGAATTTATTCTGCGAGCTCTGCCAGGTCAGCTGCTCAAGTGGGACCACAATGCAGGACCACCTGAGGGGCCGGCCCCACAAGGCGAAGCTTTTGTGGATGCAGCTGAAGACGAGGAACTGCACGGTAAAGCAGCCGAAGTGCAACGTCTGCCAAATTTTCTGCTCGGATAGGGATACGATGGAGATGCACCTGAAGGGGCGTAAGCACAAGGCCAAACTGCACGAACTTGAGGAATGTAGGAGGAACGGAACTAGAGGGATCGTGGCAAAGAAGAAGCCGGTGTTTTGTCAGCTGTGCCACGTCAGCTGCATGAACGAGGACTGCTTCGAGATGCATCTCAGGGGAAAACAGCATGCTACTAGACAAGAGATGAAGCGTAGAGGTATGATATGATGAGGGGCAAAAGAGACATTACCGGAAGGCGGAAAAAAAAAAAAAGAAAACACTTAAATTCATGGTAATTCTTGATAGTTATTTAGTACTAATTAATCACTTGATACAAATATAGTATCGATCGAATTTGTTATGACGGACTATAGTAAGGAGAGATCGAAGACCCTATGCAACTCGGAATTATTGAACAACATACTTTTTAACGAGCCTCTAAAATGAAGTTTAGAGACGTTAAAGGAGCCTCCAAAATGAAATTTAGAGACCTATTTTGCTTACACAAGGAAAATAAAAACACATCTTATAAACTTCACAACGACAAATTTCATTTCTCGACCTCAAACGAAAAAAAAAAAAAAAAAGAAAGAAAGAAGAGAAAAATAATAAGCCCCAAGTTTGTTACAAGAAGGTGGAGTCATTCAATGTTGAAACTCGAAATACCCATTGGCTTGAAAATTATTTCCCGTAAAGCTCGTTGCTAATTGTTCCACCTTCTTCTTGAAACTCTCTAATTGTTTCTTCGTATGGAAATCAACTTGAACTCGAAGTTCGTCGTTACCATTATTCTCTTGTTCCACCGCTATTTTCATAGCAGAAATGGCGGCAGATTCGGTGCACCTATTTAATTCGACAAGTTCAAGCGTTGGTATTTCTCCAATATCTAAAGGGATCTCTTCCAACTTGTCCATTCCTATGAGTACAAGTTTCTCCAAAACCGGAAAATGCGAGCAGTCTGCATTCAAATAAACAATATCAAAACAAAGTATTGACAAGAATTTCAGGCGAAGGAATTCCCCCTCGACGGGGTTCCACATTTCTCCTTCCACCCGACCCACATTCAGTTTCAAAACTTCAAGATAAGGCAACGAGCCAATCACCGACAAATCTTCCCAGCGAACATCGCAATCGTCTAAATGCAACTTCTTGAGTGAACTCGAGAACGTGAGCTTCTGCAACAAATTGGGTAGACCGTAAGGAAAGAACGTAAGCGATTCAAGTTTATGCAAGCGGCTAATATTGTGGAGCGAATAGTCATTTGAGCTTTTCGAGTCGTTATCGTACTGTATGTGCAATTTCCTGACATTGACGACTCTCTTACAAGCCTCCTCGCTCCACACGAAGTTTGTTACATTCCCGAGTTTCTGCAGATTCTGCAAAACAAACTCATCCTGTTTTTTATTCTGAGGAGGATCGGGAAGGTATAACTTACGAATATTCACATGGATAAGTTGTCGCATCTCCCAAATTTGAGATGGCGCTTCGATTTCCCTTCCAATAATTATTGTTTGCAAATTCCAGAGTACGTCTATCGACGTAGGAAGCTTGACAGAAGAAGAGGAGTAATTGAATTCGTTATAAGCAAGATATCGCATGTTAACTTGGTCAACAATATGCCAGTGTAAATACTTTTTCTTCGCTTTATCGTTGAAAGACATTACTCTCAACAATCTATTGCTGGACAATCGACCATCTGTGCTCGTTACCAAAGTACGGGTAAGTGGTGCTAATTGCAAAGTATGACGACGGACCCCCTTTCTGTTACATACAATACGACGTTCCCTTTCTACTCCTCCCGGATTTTCTTCCATCATACACATAAACTTGTCTTTCTGAACTATCTTTAGACATAAATCTCTCAAAAGATCTTACAAAATTTAATTCTTCCATTTGATCCCAACTTATGTTTCAAAATGAGATTCCTATCAACGAGATCATTTAAGTAACCTCGTGCGATATCTTTCAAGCTTTGCGGTTTATTCAATTTTATAAACCCTTCGGCTACCCAAAGTTTGATCAGTCGGGAGACACGAATCTTATGGTCTTCTGGAAAAATTCCCATGTATAGAAAACATGGTTTAAGATAGACAGGCAAGTAGGTGTAACTCAAAGATACTATACTCAAGCAATTCTCGTCCTCTCCAGAGTTGAGAATCGAGGTTAGATCTTTTGCAATATTTTTCCAGTACTTATGCGTTCTGTTGGATCTTCCAAGAAGCCCACCAATCACAGAAATCGAAAGGGGAAGTCCTTTGCATTTCTTAACAATCTCCTTTCCAATATCCTCTAGCTCGGAAGGGCAACCGACTTGACCAAATGCTTTTTCACAAAATAGTTTCCAACTTTTATCCTCATCTAGAAAAGTCAACTCGAAGCACGTAGAGTTGAAGTGAGTAGCCACATTTGATATCCTTGCAGTCACAACAATTCGACTTCCATTATTGTTGTCAGGAAAGAAACGACTTACCTCCTCCCAAGCTTCAATACTCCAAATATCATCGATTACAATCAAATATCTCCGACCCCATAGCATTTTATGTAACTTTTGTCCTAATAACTGCTCATCTATTTGACTATTTTTTTCCGAAAGAAGTTGTAAGAGAAGTTCTTTGACATTATACTTTGGAGATATAGTAACCCAAGTACGAATATCAAAATGGTGCATAATAAGTGAATGTTCGTAGGTATTTTTGGCGAGAGTAGTCTTACCAATGCCGCCCATGCCTACAATTGGAATTACTTGCCGATTAGATTGTTGACCGGTGAGCTTGTCCAAAAGTCGAAGCAACTGTTCGTCAAATCCGACCATAGTATTCTTCCCCGGTGTCGTCGATGTAGTAGTCACCATCGAACACTTGGGCTGCGTAAAATGATCGTCTTTGGATCCAATTTCATCTTTGAACCCCATAACCGTATTCTTGATCGAATCGATTTCTTCGATTACCGTTTGGAGATCGACCGATGAAACCGAACCACCGTGAATTTGGTGCAATGGATCAGATTCAGTAGTTACAGCTTTCTTGAGGTAACGGAGTAGTCGTGCCGAATACCTTCTGGCATCTTCCATTGCGTGAATTCGGTCGATCACGTGAGATTCGATTACATCTTCAGCTGCATAGGCTGCAGCTGCAATTTGGCTCTCCAAAATTTCGAATTGTTTGCTTGTAATAATAGTAACGCCATGGGATCTGATCCATGGTATTCGTAAGTGAAACTAAAGCTGCATAAGCCGCCATTTATGATACCGAAGCTTTTGAATGCTACTACTGGATTTTGTTTCTCTGCTATGGGTGGAGGAGTAGAAGAAGACGATTGAAATTTGAATATTCAGGAATTGGAGTTATGGGTGGAGGAGTAGAAGAAGACGATTGAAATTTGAATATTCAGGAATTGGAGTTGCAGAGTATGAGACAGCTACACATGAAAACACACAAATGACCGTTGCTAATAATCATAATAAATAGGGTTAATAAGATATAACCCCCTCATTTGTAAAAATATTGGCTATGTTCGGTAACGTTTTCGAATTCTTTTCATATTTTTCCCAAAATGAAAATTATCTTTCTACATTATTTTCAAAAACTTTCACCAAAACAAATTCAAATATTTCTCTCTATAACAAACATGATTTGACCGCTACTGTGAAAATTGTCTTCACTAAAATACAAAATCAAATCACTTTATCTTTTAAATTCTTCTTCCAAAATACATTTTCCCAACATCTTTCACTCATGATTTGACTTGCTACAGTACAAATTGTCTCCTCTCAAAACACAAACAAACTTTATTTTATTTCTATATTCTTCTCCTAAAACACCTTTCTCCAGAATAAAATGGAAACGGAAGCCCAAAAGCTTACCAAACATAGATTAGGACTAACCATCTTACATTATTTTGACCCATAATGGGTTAAACCCTCTCACAATTAGCAATTACTGAACTACCCCATAATTTCTAATAGCAATGACCCCCCATATCTTCAACTGTTTCATCAAAATAATTTCTCCTTAATTTCTGCTACGGTGCTATATTTGTGCCAAGAAAATCGCCAAAAACAAATCTGCAAATATATCGGATCATTTTCCAGTTGCAACAATGCCCTAGTTTGCTACATTTCTTCAAAAAAAAAAAAACACAAATAACATCTGTGTGAGAATCGTTGAGAAATACAGGTCAACAACAATGGTGAAAGGTAGCAAGAAGAAGACAGGTAGTTTCCTATACACTCATCGCTCCCCTCGACGTCGATTAACCTAATTTATGTACATTTACCACATAATTTCTGTTTTTGACACCCTCTTCAGCGACTTCAAAGGACAAAATCGAAGTCTCCAACAGAAACGGTATGCAACGGTACGCGACGACCATATGCGACGGTTCGGAATTCTTCCATGGTTGATTACTCAAAAATGGAGTATGTAAACACGATTGTTTTTTAGATCTACAGATCTATGGTCGCACTATTTGTTGAATCATAAATATTTGTTTCCTATGAAATTTGTTTTATCAAGAGTCCACAACAAAGAGGAGATCATTGTTGTCGAAAAACATAAAATATTGTAGTAATCTACACTCAGAGTCAACTATAAAATCGGATAGTTCACTATATTTTTTCCGAAGTCAACTATAAAAAATTAGATAGTCAACTATAATTTTTACGATGTCAACTATAAAAAAATGGTAGTTAACTATATTGTTGCCAGAGTCAACTACAAAAATTAGATAGTCACCTATATTTGTTCCGATGTCAACTATAAAAAAATTGGTAGTCATCTATAATTTTTCTATTAATTCACTATATTATTTTTCAATTTAAGATATTATGGTGTTATAAAATTGAATTGAATACTCATGATAAAAATCTCATCTCCGGTGAATACATGAATTTCATAGAGTAGAAAATAGATTGATTGCAACGACAAAAAAAATGAGATGTAGAAGAAATGATAAAGTAGTGAGAAGAAATAGAGAAAAATAAAGAGAAAAAATGAAACAGAAAGATACGAGAACAGAGGAAATCAGGGAAGAAAAAGGAGAGAGAGAGAGGAGAGAGAGAGAGGAGAGAGGAGAGAGGAGAGAGGGAGAGAAGGAATAACAGAAAAAGATTCGAGAAGAGAGGAAATTGTGGAAGAGAGATGAGAGAGGAGAGAGAAGAAAAATAATAAAAGAACAATACGTCAAAATGACGGTTGAGAAGATAGGGGGGTAGAGAGAGAAAGAGTGGGGCAAGAAATGACAAATTGGAATAATAAACACGTGAGGGGGTCTCACAATTCTTAATGTTAATTTTAAATTTCTTTACAAATGGTAAATATTAAAATGGGCCTGGACTCTATTATTTTGTGGATTGGGGGGTTATCCCTCATTTTCCCTAATAAATAACAAGCAACACAAAATTATTAATGAAACTATTTTCATTAATATTACTGTTTTGGACTGCAATATTAATGTCGGAGAGAGTATTATTGTAGACAGTAATATTATTGTGTCAATATTAATATTATTGTCCTAATTGTAGTATTATCGTCACATACGATAATATTGTTGTTAACACAGTAATATTAATATATTAATTAATTTAATTTTATCGTATTAGCATGCAATATTGATGTCTCCAATAGTAATATTACCGTCTCCTGCAGTAGTATTACTGTTTAGGCCAGTAATATTATTATTAGTAATATTACTACTATTTTGGCATTCAATATTACTAAATTTCGTTGTTAACACACTAATTTAGGGAGAAAAAAAATTAAGAAACAAAAAGTTTCCAACAAAAAAAAATCAGTTAACGTCGGAGACTACTGATCAACGGCGGCTGACCGGCCGGAAAAAAATATTTCAGGAAAAAAATAAATAAAGAAAACCTCAACGCCGGAATCTAGCAAGAAAAAAAATTATTTTCTAAAAAAAATTCAAAAAATTATGAAAATGGTTAATGTGATATAATTGTTCAAATTCAGGATCAATGTGCAATATTGATGAAGTTATAGTACAATGGTGAAATTGTTGAAAATTATACTATGATGGGTATTTTAGACAAAACATATGGGGATTAGTCTATTTGCGAAACTGCTTTTTATCTCGAGAAATATATGCAAACTCGAACAACAAAACAACAAAACAACATATATTGGAATCGATTTCATGATTAGGGGAAACAAATCAAATCTTATTTCTTCCCATTCACCATTCTTCGAAAATTGGTCTCTTTCCTTTTTTCTTCTTATTTTTTTTCTTCTTCTACTACTTTGGTTCTTCCTTTTCTTTGTTCTTGTTGCTTCATTTGTATTGATTTAGGAGTTTGTTTTCTTGCGCCTTTTCGTGTTCATTTTCGTTTGAATTGTTTGAAGAAAAATAACATAAAATTGAATTGGAACGGGCAAGAAAATGAGAAAGAGAAGAGACATAGAAAAAGAGGAAAGAGGAAAGAGAGAAGAAAGAGAAAAAAAGAGAGAGAAAATGAAAAGGTATGTAATTTTATATTAAAGTAAAGGGTATTTTAGAATTTTCACCTGCCTCTAGAGACTGAACTGCATGTGAAACTTTGCATTAGGGACTGATACGCTTATGAAACGTCTGTAGGGACTGATCCGCACTTTAAGTTTGTGTTTGGGGATTTATATGTACTTACCCCGAAATATAATATATTATTGTCTTTTTTTTTTAATTTTACAACACGAAAAGTATATAATACTAGTTATTGTACGATTGACAATTTATTCAATTTTAGAAACCAATTTGAAAACTCATATTCTACAAATCAAATATAAAAGGATTAAACTCGATATAAAATAATTAACTATCAATTTATTTGTTCTAATTATAAGTTGGTAAAATAATTCTACATATTTCAAAGCTTTAATATTATTATTAATTATGATTATTATTTACTATTTTCTATATAATATATTATATTATAGCTGTTATCGAATTTCATTTTTTTAAGAAACAAAGTCTTTATTCTTTAGGGGTAATTTAGGCTTTTCCAGTTTTATATTCAAGGGGGTTATGTACCTAATTTCATACTATAAGGGGTCATGTGCAAAATGTCAAAACCACAAATGGGTTATGTGCCTAATTTCATACCATAAGGGGTCATGAGCAAAATGTCAAAACCACAAGCGCGTTATGTGCCTAATTTCATATCATAAGGGGATCATGTGCAAAATATCAAAACCACAAGGGGGTTATATGCCTTATTTCATACCATAAGGGGGTCATGTGCCAAAATTTCTAAACCACAATGGGTTTAAGTATATTGAGTAGTAACTTGCTAAATATTTAATTAATTAAATAAAAAATGGTTTTTCATTAATAAAGAAAAAAGAGATGAATCCACCCTTATGATACTCAATGTATTTCTTATTATTAATTTATTATAGTCAATGTATTGGCGGATTTTCACAAATAATCCTATAATAAGTTTAGCAAAAAAAAAAATAAAAGGGTAAATTTCACTTTCTCCCCTTGTACTTTAGCTGGATATCGCTTTACCACTTGACTCTTAATTACATTGATTTACCTCCCTGTACATTGGTTCGATATCACTTTACCCCCTTCTACGCCCAATTCATCGATTTGCCTCTTTGTGCTTTGGCTCGATATCACTTGACCCCCTTATACTCTCAATTGCATCGATTTGCCCCTATACTTGAAAATTTGTCTCAGTGTGACCCTCGTCGTTAGTTTTCAGACATTTGACCTTAACACTGTTTAATTTAAGTCTGAAATTACTAAAATGTCACCCCTCCAGTTTAAATAATTATTAAAAAATAAAAAAAAAAATAATAAACAAAAATTAAAATAATAAAAAATTCAAGAAAACGAGAAAACATAGTCCGCGACGCCAGCCACAATTTGTTTTTATTTTTTAATTTTATTAATAATTATTTAAACAGGGAGGGGTGGCTTTTTGTAATTTTCAAACTTAGATCAAACGGTGTTAATGTCGAAAATCTAAAGACTAACGGTAAGGTCCACATTGAGACAATTTTTCAAGTACATGGGGCAAATTGATGCAATTGAGAGTAGAAGAGGGTAAAATGATATCGAACCAAAGTATAGGGGGCAAATCGATGAATTGAGAGTAGAAGGGATAAAGTGATATCGAGCCAAAGTACAAGAGGGCAAATCGATGCAATTGAGAGTACAAATGGGTAAAGTGATATCCAGCCAAAATACAAGGTGGGAAAGTGGAATTTAAACAAAAAAAAAAAAAAAAAACAAACAGAAAAAAGTTAAAATGACAAGTATAGTCTAGAATCTAGATTGTTCCCATGATGCAAATTGTATTTCTTATGAAAGGAGAACTATGCGAGCAATGACGTATGCAATCTGCAATTAAAAAGGCACCTCTACACATTACATAAAAAGTCAACAATCTGCCTTGGGAAAAAAGCTAAACCGGATAAATTAAACCGAAAATACCGCCTATTTAAATCGAAACAAGAGCGTCGAATAAATCCATCAAATCAATTATCAAACATTTCCTCTCCCCTCAAATTCTAACCAATCAGAAAACAGAAAAAAAAGAAAAGAAGAAGAAATCGAGAATGGCCGGAGTGGAATTACTGCTGCCGAAAGAGTACGGATACGTTGTTCTTGTTCTCGTTCTGTACGGCCTTGTCAATGTCTGGATGGCTTTGCAAGTGGGTAAAGCTCGCCGCAAGTAATTTTCTCTCTCTATCTCTCTCTCTCTCTAATTTATTTATTTTCTTCCAAATTAGGGTTCTTGAGATGTAATTTTTGTGAATACAGGTATAAGGTGATGTATCCCATCATGTACGCAACTGCAGATGATACCAAGGATTACAATCTCTTTAACTGTGTCCAGGTACATTTTACTTTTATTTAATTTTGATTTATTTATTGCCCAATTTCATGGAATTAATTGGTATTGATTGCATACCAATTTGATTTGAGCTTCTGTGTATTCTGATTTTTTTTTTTTTAATTTTTAATTTTTAATTTTAATTGATTTGGTTTACAGAGAGGTCACCAGAATTCACTGGAAATGATGCCCACATTTTTCCTGCTGACGGTATTGGGAGGGATTAGGCACCCTCTCGTTTCTGCGTCGCTCGGACTTTTTTACACCTTCACTCGAATTTTCTATTTCAAAGGCTACTCCACCGGTGTACCTAAAAATCGTCTTTCCATCGGGTTAGTAACCTCAAACATTTTGTGAATTATCTAAAAATTGTAGTAATGTCGAGAATTTCGTACTTAGATAACTGAATTTTGGCTCAAATAGCCATTGTATTGTATATTGGCCCGTCTATATAATTGGGATCTCATAATCTTATCTTGAGAACCAACCAAACACAAGGCCAAGTGATATTGCAAATGCACGTAGGCCTCGTTTGGTTGTCAGGATAAGATTAAATAATTCAATGAAGACCCAATTACTTTATCGGATCCTGGAACGTGCAAGGAAAAAACTCCATAAAAGGCATGATAAGACAAGATAAGCCATGATAATATAATATTTGCGGGTCGACTCGGCAAGTTTTCGAGGATACCAAACATCAAATAAATTCCAATTATTCAGTTAATAATGGCTAATCTTCCTAACCAAACGAGGCCGTAGTAAATATGATATTTTAATATGCCTCATAGGATTTATCAAGAAATTCTTGATTTTGTGGTAAGAGGAGATTTCTTCGTATTTGAATATGCCCGTATTTGGGCACCGTTGTTGGTATTATTTTTTTGCCCAATGAATTGGGCATCAAAGCCATGTTGCTCAATGATTTTTAAAGTCAATATTGACTAAGCCTTATATTTAGACGCATCTTCTGTTATTCTATTTGAGAGTGGTTGATTTCGTTTTTGTTGACTTATTCGTTTTTAAAATTTATTTATGCACAACCTGATTTAAGACTTGTGACATTGATTTGCACTGCTAAGTTTTATACTCGGGGAGTATTTTTGACTGTGTTAACCCTTTCTTTTCCGAATGCAGGAAATATAATTTCATTGCCATTTTTGGGCTTATGATTTGCACAATTTCGTTGGGAGTGCATCTGCTTAGGGCATAAAAGGAAGGTTTCTCACTTTGATGTAGTGGAGTTTTTGTTGTTTGTGGAACTTCATATTACGTTTGTTACTCCTTTGTTTTGCCTTTGTCTTGTATCAAATAACGCAGTTTGTATTGGATCCGATAAGGTTGCTTTTTGTTGTAATACTTCCACTTCGATGTAAACTTGTAGTGGTGAATCGCAAATACTGATAGCAATTTTCAGTCAATTTTTATGTACTGCGTTATATACTGCAACTCGGACGTAACTTATGCTCCTCTACTCGAATTGTCATGTTTGAACGTAGAAATTTTACTTCGACTAGGTCAGAATGTCTTATGTACTACGTTAGAAGTGCGATTTATTTTGTCGCATCAATCGAGATAAACAAGTGTGTAAGTTTAAAATACAACAATCAACATTCATTGACAAAATCAACTTTGATTCCTCGAAAAAATCACGGGGGTTAACTGCCCTCGGCGGTTGGTCAACTCAGAAGAAAGTAAATGTTAAAATACAGTTTTTAAAGAGATGTGGTATAATTTAGCTTGTTTGCTAAAATCTCATAACCAAGAACTATCTATATAATATTCACAAATGGTATGCTCAAATAATATTAAAAGGGGTTTTTATATCTCTTTAGCCAATAAACTCATCCCTTTAATATATATTATAAATAAAAGAAAATTTAATTTATATGATAAAATTACCCCAACTCTTTCCACCCAATTCTTAATTGTAACCCCAATTTAATCAATTTTGACCGCAAAAATCCAAATTTGATTTTTTTTCCCTTTTTTTTCCTTATATTATTTTTTTGCCACTAGTCTCCGGCGTTGACTTTCTTTAGTTATTATTTTCCTTCTAAAATTTGTATCCGTTCTTTTACGCCCGTCGCTAAACATTGACTCTAGTAGTACTATCATTAACAGTAATTATACTGTCACTAACAGTACATTAACGTAATTGTACTGTCGTTGACAGTACATTTCTGTAACTGTCGTGACAGTACAATAAGAGTCAACGACAATATTATTATTTTTTTGAGTTTTTTTTTGATTGATTTGTTGACAAGTCAACATAATTATATTACTGTTGTTGATAGTAAAATAACTGTAAACACAATAATATTACTGTCAACCACATTAATATTATTATTTTTTGCGTTTTTTTTTTGTTTTGTTTGAGTTGTTGACGGAGTAACGTAATAATATTATTGTTTACTATTGTAATATTATTGTAAAACACAATAATATTACTGTGGTTGACGGTAATATATCAATATTACTGTGTTAAGTTGTAGTATATAAAATATTACATTTGTTGAACGGTCAACATATTAATATTACTATATTACATAATAATGACTTTTGTTGTGTTAATATTACTGTGTTAGAGATTAATATAGCAATATGACTGTGTTAAACTATAGTTAATATTATTGTGTTTAACAGTAATATAGTTAATATTTATGTCAACCACAACAATATTGATGTTTAAACGGGGGGCAAAAAGATGTTAAAGAAAACAAAATTGAAAAGTCAACGCCGGAAAAATAAAGAAGATAAAAGAAATTAAACATCATAGACCGGCGGTCAACGGTGACGACATACGAAATTGTTCATAAAAATGTGTTTTGAGTCAAAATTGAATAATTTGTGAAATTTGGGGTCAAATTGAGGTTATATTAAATTAAAAGATGAAATTTGAGCATATTAAAATGTGAGGGGCTATTTTAGTATTTTTCAAACTTCTGGACAATGTGTGGATTTTTTGCAAAAGAGTTTTTGTCTGGATCATTTATGAATAATACCCATTAATGAGCTTATTTGTAAAGTGTCCATATTAAAATATGGTGCACCCACCCACACCTCCCGCCCGTAAGAATTAAACTCAATGTTCATTTAAGTCATTTTCTTCAATAAAATGCTAAATAATAGATGGTATGGTTGGATAAAATGGTAAAAACTAGCTTGCTAAAACACTATTTAAATGTTGAATAAGTTATAGCATACTACCACTGTCCCATATTATATGACGTTTTGGGTGGTTGTGCGTATATTAAGATAAATATGCATAGATTATACCAAAAGTAACATAGTAATACAAAAATACTATTGTCATTAATTATTTTTTAATTAACTTATTAAGAGTGATTGACGTAGAACGGAAGCACGGTAAATAATTAATTTCTATGAATTAATCCTATAGAACAAAATAATATTCCGAATCCACCGAAAACTCATGAGTCCACCAGAAGATAGATAAAACTTTAAAGATTTTATTAAAATTCGAAATTCTTCCTAGAATAAAGTCCTAAGCATATATTTATACTTCAAACTGAAACCCTAATAAAACTAAGAAAATACTAAAAATTACCAAAACCGGCAAAACGAGTTAGAGCCTGATTCTAGTAGATCTCGTAATTTTGGGAACAAACCAATTTACGGAATCCTGATACGATTTTTCTATAATTTGATATTAATTTTCTAAAGCTTGCCTAAAATAGGAAAAAAGAACTTTTAAGAGTTTAAACGACGTTGGATTGCTGAAATTTGACTTGATTCATGACCTCTTCTCCTGATTTTTGTTAGATTGCTGAAATTTGACGTGATTCATGAGCTTTGCTCATGTGTTTTGTTCCTTGCGCCGCTTCACTTGAGATAGAGTTCGTTTTGTACTCACATGCAATTGAGTTCGTAGAAAACCCTTATGTTTCCATAATTTCTTTCGATATTATCACCAATGCCCATTAATAACTCTTCTCCGAATTAAATAGTTTGCAATTCGAATCCAATTTGACGTTTTCTTATCAATCTCCTCTTCTTCACAAAAGCTTGACCACAAGCTATAATCAAAATATAAAGATGCATATTTCTTTGCAATCAGCTTCAATTGCTCCACCAAATATCCCGGCATAAAAATCTCGCTTACAAAATCTTTTCCCAAACGAACCATTTGGAACCCTATTCTAACATACATAATATATTTCTGCATCTATTAACCCTTCTTATATTTGTGTATTCCATACATTTGATTATCACATCTTTGTTTTTCGCGAAACCATAAAAATGAAATCCCTTTTCGTCGACAATGCCGAGGCCGGGGAAAACATTCATGTTGTAGGCCTGACCGAGCCGGCGGTATCGTCACTGCCGACGATGAGATAACTGTAACCGAGTCCCCGACAGGCCTCATCCCAAGAAAAAAGGAAGAATAACTCTTCCGGAATTTGCCAAGGAGATGAGCCTCAGGGCATCCCCGTTTACTTGGAGCTCCGTAAGGATATCTCCATGGATCTGAAAAATTGCTGCCTTTTATACTGGTAAGGTGCAAGACTTCCCTCTTTTTTCCTTATCTTAAGAGTTCCTGAATACTCTTGTTTTTTATCAATATTTTCTTGATGTATGTTTTCTACCCGCCCCCTTGATCAAGGCGAAATAATTGGTTACTTAAATTGATCAATCAAATTGGGTATAAATTAAATTGTTTTTAAAATTTAAGATAAATCATAGAGATAAATACCAATCCAAATAGGTGTTTTGTGAACAAGTCACTGACCAACTATTTTTATTAATTATATCTCTTTCGCCAATAGATCCATCCCTTTAATATGTATTATAAATAAAAAAAATATTAATGTATATGACAAAATTACCCCACCCTTTACACTCAATTCTTAATTGTAACCCCAATTTAATCAATTTTGACTTTTTTTTACAACTTTTTTTTCCTAAAATTATTTTTTTGCCGCCAGTTTCCGGCTTTGACTTCTCGATTATTATTATTAGTATTATTATTATTATTATTATTATTATTATTATTATTATTATTATTATTATTATTATTATTATTATTATTATTATTATTATTATTATTATTATTATTATTATTATTATTATTATTATTATTATTATTATTATTATTATTATTATTATTATTATTATTATTATTATTATTATTATTATTATTATTATTATTATTATTATTATTATTATTATTATTATTATTATTATTATTATTATTATTATTATTATTATTATTATTATTATTATTATTATTATTATTATTATTATTATTATTATTATTATTATTATTATTATTATTATTGTTGTTGTTATTATTATTATTATTATTATTATTATTATTATTATTATTATTATTATTATTATTATTATTATTATTATTATTATTATTATTATTATTATTATTATTATTATTATTATTATTATTATTATTATTATTATTATTATTATTATTATTATTATTATTATTATTTCTAATCGGTT
The DNA here is from genome assembly GCF_056151865.1 of Erythranthe guttata. Classification (NCBI taxonomy): domain Eukaryota; kingdom Viridiplantae; phylum Streptophyta; class Magnoliopsida; order Lamiales; family Phrymaceae; genus Erythranthe; species Erythranthe guttata. The sequence continues at coordinate 14,226,204 of NC_142543.1, read as the reverse complement.
TTTTCCGCCGCCGGTCTCCAGGGTTACATTTATAGTTGACAGTACAACTAGAGTCAACGACAATATTATTATTTTTTTGGTTTGTTTGATTTGTTGACAAGTCAATGTACTTATACTACTGTCGTTGACAGTAAAATAATTGTAAACATAAAAATATTACTGTGAACCACATCAAAATTACAGTTTTATGGGTTTTTTGTTTTTGTTTGATTTGTTGACGGAATAACGTAATAATATTACTGTCTACTATTGTAATATCACTGTTATTACAGTAATATTATTTTCAACCACTTCAATATTAATTCTTTTGGCCTTTTATTATGTTTACCTTTGTCGAACGGTCAACATATTATTATTACTCTATTAAAAAATAATAATGATTTTTGTTGTGTTAATGTTACTGTGTTAGAGATTAATATATCATTATTACTGTGTTAGAGATTATTATAGCAATATTATTGTGTTAAACTGTAGTATAGTTAATATTATTGTGTTTAATAGTAATATAGTTAATATTAGTGTCAACCACAACAATACTGTTGTTTAAACGGGGGCAAAAAGATGGTAAGGAAAAAAAAATTGAAAAAGTCAACGTCGGAGACCGGCGTTGACCGGCGCCGGAAAAATCAGGAAGGTGGAAAAAAAGAAAAGAAAAGAAAAGTAAACGCCAAAGACCGGCGGCGACGGACGAAATTGTCCATAAAATTTTGTTTTGGGTCAAAATTGAATAATTTGTGAAATTTGGGGTCAAACTGAGGTTTATATTAAATTAAATGATGAAATTAGAGCATATTAAAATGCGATGGGATATTTTAGTCTTTTACAAACCTCTGGACAATGTGTGAACTTTTTAGTAAAAGAGTTTTTTATCTGGACGCCTTTATGAATAAGTACACATTGATGTGCTTATTTGTAAAGTTTTCATTTAATAAGTGTGATGTCGATCCATATTTGAAATACAGCCAAATTGTGCACCACACCATCTAAGAAGTTTATCTATTTCATCTAGGATTTTTGTCCTTCACCTTCAATAGGGAAACTTCCTTCACATTTTAAGGCAGAGTTGAAGAATAAGAAATCGTAGGAGCAAACTCTGTCTACACAATTCAAAGAGTTCTTTATCAAATTGAATGCGCTCTTTATCAAGTTAACGAGTTCTTCATCAAGTCAAGGCATTGTTCATCAAATTTAAGTCATTTTACGACAAAATACGGTATTTAATTCCATACTACAACTTTAAATACTCGAATTAGTGTTATTAACCTCAAATCAAGATCCAAGGAAGAGGGCAAATCAATCAAGAAATTCGAGATCCTCGATCAAGTATGGCACTTATTCATGAATAAGTGCAAGCCTCACTCAAAAGTGCACAAGTGTGTGTGCAAGTGCTTAGAAAAGAATACAAGTGTTGGAGAATGCTACGAAATACTCTCAAGCTTTAGACTCTTTGATTATTGAATTGCTCGATGATTACAAATGAATGAGCCTACCGCTATTTATACAACTGCACCAGTTCAATGGATGGTGGTGATCATCTTGATCTAAAGTCTATGATTAAGTCCTACAATCTCCTACGAAATATAAACAAAGGAAGACCATCTAAGGATCTCTAAATTAATGGGAGTATTCTAGAAGATCTTCTAAAATCCTCTACTCTTGGGCTTCATTGGGGCCCCTTCATCTTGGACTTGCTTGATGGGTCAACAGTAACTCCTCGTTTCCAAGGGAAAATGGACAGCCTATGACATTCTCCCCCACCTAATCCAGTGACATCCTCGTCATCTCAAATGCCTCGATGATGTCCGCGAACTCCACAAATCTTTCTTGGGTTACCACGTCATCTCGGATTCGGGTAGTCCCTTCCATCTGATTAAGAATTGTGTGCTCGATCCAACAACTTGCCATCGAACAACGCGTCTCTTGATTATTGCTTCAACCTCCTTGTCGTAAGACTTGGTTACCACGGACGGTGCTTGATGTGAATATCCTCGACTTAGGTCCCTCTCGTCTGATAAGGCTTGAGCATACTCACATGGAAGAAATGGAAGACCAGATGAATCTTCAAAGTTCTAGGTGGGTCTAGTTTGTAAGATACTTTACCTACCTTAGCCACAACGGGGAAGGATCCTTCGTACCTCCTGATAAGACCCTTATGCATGCCCCTTAACGACTTGAACTGTTGCAGTTGTAGCTTCACCATGACTTGATCGTCTACCACAAAGTCCCGACCTCGACGCTTTCCATCGGCCCACTTCTTCATGCACCTAAGTGCCTTCTCTAGGAACAGGCAAGGTCGGCATGTCCCTCCCAAGTCTTGACCATCTTGACAGCTCGCGGGCTCCTTTCGCTTTCCACGGATGTTGTTAAGGCATGGAGTGTGAGCAGTTGCTGACCGGTCACCATCTCAAATGGGCTTCGACCCGTGGAAGAGAATTGAGCGACGTCCATGAGTTTGGCCCAATCTTCTTTTATAAGAGAAGAGTTTCACCACAATTGACGGCCGGTGTCTTGGCAAAGAAGAAGGAGAATATGTACTACTATTTCACAAAATGGGTCGAGGCGGAGGTGTTATGTAGTATTACCGAGGATGAAGTGATGCATTTCATCTGAAAAATATTTGTTGTCGTTTCAGTATACCTCGAAACATCGTATCCGATAATGGCAACCAATTCAACGGCAAAAAGATCAAAGCCTTGTGCGAGGAAATGAAGATCATTTAACGATTCACTACAGTAGCACACTCTCATGCCAATGGCCAAGTCGACATAACAAACTGAATAATCACCTGAGGTTTAAAAAAGAGGCTGGACGAAGTAGGAGGAAGTTAGTAGACAAACCAACCTCTGTTATGTGGTCTTACCGGACCTCATCTAAAGACGCTACGTGCGAAACGTCATTCAGTCTGACGTATGGGGCCGAGGCCGCGTTCCCCACCGAGATAGGTATGGAGATACTTCGCATCCAAAATTTTGATAAGGAAACAAATGAAGCAACTTTGAGGCAGGCATTAGACGAGCTCTATGACAACCAAAAACGAGCTTACCTAAGGATGGAGAGGAGTAAAAATCGCATCAAAGAAAAGTATGATACGTTTCCAAGTCGGGGACTAGATACTAAGGTAGGCACATGCCCTCAAAGGCATTGACGAACTACAAGAAAATTGGGAAAACATTATAAAGTCACCAAACGCTCAGTGGGAAGTGGCTACGAGCTCGCAGACGTGACATAAAAAGAAAGTTGTTACCTCGAGGGTGGAACATCGGCCACCTAAGGTGGTATTACAGCTAAAATACCTTCATTTTCGTCGATTTTCATTTGGTAAAAGAAAAAAACAACAAAAGCATGTAAATACAACTTTACAAAAATAGTGTATTTGTTCGAATTGGGCAAACCCTGTGGTTTTTTTTTATCTCTCACCTCGAGGGATTTTTCATGTAGAAAATACTTGTGTTATTTATTCTTCTGCAGTGAGTCATTAAATCGAGCTGAAACATTGAGTTGTTATTATTATTATTATTATTATTATTATTATTATTATTATTATTATTATTATTATTATTATTATTATTATTATTATTATTATTATTATTATTATTATTATTATTATTATTATTATTATTATTATTATTATTATTATTATTATTATTATTATTATTATTATTATTATTATTATTATTATTATTATTATTATTATTATTATTATTATTATTATTATTATTATTATTATTATTATTATTATTATTATTATTATTATTATTATTATTATTATTATTATTATTATTATTATTATTATTATTATTATTATTATTATTATTATTATTATTATTATTATTATTATTATTATTATTATTATTATTATTATTATTATTATTATTATTATTATTATTATTATTATTATTATTATTATTATTATTATTATTATTATTATTATTATTATTATTATTATTATTATTATTATTATTATTATTATTATTATTATTATTATTATTATTATTATTATTATTATTATTATTATTATTATTATTATTATTATTATTATTATTATTATTATTATTATTATTATTATTATTATTATTATTATTATTATTATTATTATTATTATTATTATTATTATTATTATTATTATTATTATTATTATTATTATTATTATTATTATTATTATTATTATTATTATTATTATTATTATTATTATTATTATTATTATTATTATTATTATTATTATTATTATTATTATTATTATTATTATTATTATTATTATTATTATTATTATTATTATTATTATTGAAATAAAATATCAGATTAGACAAATTAAAAAACAAGAGAAAACTAAAATAAAAGAAACTAACAAATAAGAAGAAAAAAAACTAAAAATAAATAAAGAAAATCAAAGAAGCAAAAAGAGAGGCAAAAAAAGAGAAAGAAAAGACTTCTAGTGAGTCACGTGATAGGAAAAGAAAAACAAGGAAAAAAAAAGAGGAGATTGAGGAATACGATGGAGGCAACGCGTGAGAGCACAGGGCTGATGCCTGGGCTCAAATGACCCAGCGAGCCACCCCACCCCTGTTGGGATGCGAAGCCCAGGATTCAATGAAAATTCGCAATAGATTCTAGATTAGTCGGTTTTAATTTTATTAACATGCTTTGATTAGATTTATTTAAAGCGGAATAAATCTAATCTAGCAACTTACAGTTTTCGCGAGCAGATCCGTTTCTATTTTCGGCGCATGAACGAGGATCCACACCAAGCCTTCAATCCTCGAAGAACTGTTGTCCAGAATTTTCCAGTCCTCTTCCTTCACCGATATCTCCGGGACCGTTGAACCGATCGAGAAACCATTTGGAAGGATTGTAGAACTAAGGGTTAGGCTACGGTATAAATTTCGAACATATCCGACTAACGGTTGATTTATGGTGATTTTCTTCGCAGGACTGCTCAGAAAATTTGGGAATTATAGTTTGCTCTAAAAACCTATAATCTTCTATTGTATATCCCGGATTAATAATTTTTCTACAAGGGTGGACTTGTACCAGAGCCGGTCCTGAGAATTTGGGGGCCCTAAGCAGAGTTTAACATTATCGATTTGATTTTTTTAAATAGTATCTAAATTGTATCGTCATTGGAACACATTTTTAACAAATATCTTATTTAATAAATAAATTTTTTTCTCTTTTATTGAAAATAACAATATGAATTTGAAATATAGCAAATACGAACCTTAATGTTGTTGGCGTTGTAAAAACATTTCATGACATAATGACATATGCATCTATTTCATGCAGAAACAACACATTACGGGAAGCAAAAAAAACAATCGTTGATCAAAATTATTAAAAGTACATATATTGATCATTATATTGTTCGTCTCAACCAACAACAGTTCGTTTCAATCTTTTTGTGATATGGATGTTTGGTTTAAGATGTAATTATAATCTTAAAAAAATTGGCATATACATTTGGATATTAATAACATACTATAAGTACTTATATAATTAATTTATAAATAATATTATCTTCAAAACACAATATTTAAATTGATCTTTAGATTTTTATATTTTTTGAATAGTTGAGATTATAAAATATTCCATTAACGTATAGTTTAAAACAACATTTAATAAAATATTTAAGGACTAAAATGTGCTATATAACTAATTATTGGGGCCATGTAGTGGTTTATGAAAAAAATTGTGGGGCCCTCTTGTGGGATGGGGCCCTAAGCCAAGGCTTCCCCGGCTTACGCCCAAGGCCGGCTCTAACTTGTACTTGAAGAAATCTAAATCTATTAATAATTCTTCTACATGGGTGGACTTGTACTTGAAGAAATCTAAATATATAATCGAGAAACTCAGAGAGAAAAGAAGAAGAGAAAAAATATTTTCTCTTCACGTGAAATAGGCCTGTAGAAAAAGTGTCCTCTCATCAACCTAATCTCTATTATATATAGCACAAGGAATTAGAGTCACAATTAGAGAGGATTATATGGAAACAAATCCACTCCTTCTATAACTCCATATAGTCGAAAATTACATTCCAAAGGGGACTTAATTTTTCGCCTATATTAATTCCAATATGTAATATTGGTTGAACTTAATTTTCTCGATTAATTAGAAAATCCATTGGGCTATAATAGGAACTAAAGGAGAAAATATAAATCGGGCAACTAATAATTAATTAAATCCAAACTCTTAAAAGAATTCATTTAATTAATCATTAAATAATTATTTATTTTCCACTACCAAATATTTGAACTCCCGTTTATATTCTCAAATATTACATTCGAGCTCCGGTCGATCATTACTTAGATTCTCCCCACATTAAGATATCTTATAACCACCAAATAATTTATTCACTAAATAAATTAAATGGTTTCTTTCCATGAGTCTTACCCACTTAACTTATTTGAGTATGCCAGATACGAAATCTACCTGGCCAGGACTTGGCATAAGCAAATTTTATAAGCTACTCAAAGGTTATTATCAATCTCATATTTCAGAGATGTGGATTCCTTTCGATAATTAATTTCCACCTATTAATTCTTAATGTCTCTACCCAACGCACCGGGGGCCATTTGACTCAATATAGGAATATCTCCCATTGTGACATCAAAGTAGAGATCATCAATTAAATATGTACGTTAATTATCTAGGGATTAAGAGAGTAAGTAATGTTGGTATATATATATAACAATATGCGTAAATGAAAAATACTTACTTGTTTGTCGAAAAGAGGAATTGTAAAAACCACAAAGAACGATCGAGGCTTGCCAAAGCAATTCCCTTAAGACAATATTTCCGGGCTGTCAATGGTGCACAGTCTCTTCCCGGTAATCTCCCAAGGTACAACGATCGGTTGCAGAATATTTGCACGAATATTCGACATACGGCGAGCTAGAACAACGAACGAAACTCTGACGAAGAAAAAGAAGAATATGAAGAACTATCTCTTAATTGCCGATTAAAATTTAGTCCAGAATTGGCCAGATTCTGCCTTTATTTATAGGCGGTGGAGATCCATTCATGGAGAGTTGCAATGGTTGAAGAAGAAGCAGAAGGTTGTGTCTCTTCTTTTTACGAGTTCAAAAAGCGTAGGAAAATTAATTGGTCATGGGCCAATTAATTAAATATTTGGTTTGGGCCAAATATTTTATTATTTAGATTTTGGGTCATTTAATTTGACTAATTACTAAATGTCCCCGAAAGTAATATTTGTGGACATCTAAACCCAAACTAGTCCTATCACTCGATCACACCGAGCGCACATCTTTTGAACTTTAACCATTTAATCAAGACAATTTTCATTCACTTTACTTCATGATTTTGATCAAGTAAATAAATGAAATTAATCGTTACATAATTAAATTTATATTACTCAATATTAATTATTGGAAATCATGAAAATTCCAACAAGTAATTTACTCTCAACTAGAAATAATACAGTTTCATTTTGAACAGTAATGAAACAATTATTTCACTTTGTCCGGTTCAACACATGCCGGGTGTGCTAGCACAATAAGTCAAAACAATAACTACAAAAGTTATTCTCTGTTTACTGTGATCAAGACCAATCACTTAAATATTATGCTACAATCTTTTACCAATGGTTAGTCCATTTCCATCTAGATTGTGAACGTTATCTTTATATTCTAAACGAACTTTCGAAATGATCTTCCTGTGCGCCGTAGCACACCATCTCGAATACTATTAGAATATTAGACTTATACTTTTAATTAATAGACAAACAATCAATTAAATGCATTGAATACCCCAGTGCAGATTCTCATAAAATGATAATAAACTATTTTATTAAAACAATAATAAAATTATATAGCTAAAAGCGAGACTTTTTGTCTACTATCCTAACAAGCCCCCCACCCCAGCCCCACCATTGCAGGCATGACCCCAACCCCACCTCCAGCCCTCCCCATCTCAACAGGAGATGCTCTTAGGCTCTTACTTGGCCCAATTGGGTATATTTATATTTTTATATAATATATATCTAAATTATATTACAAAGATACAAAATATATATAATGTTATATACATCGGAAATAAATTGGATCGGAAATCGGAATTTCCAACAATTTTATATGTAATGCAATTCCGTTCCAAAAATAATTGGAAATCGGAATGAAAAAAAGGCTTCCAAATTCGCATATTTTTTGATCGAAATTGGCGGAATTCGAAAATTCCGTTCTAATTTCAATCCCTAAGTTATACCATTAATTAGTTAGGGTCAATTGTGTAATGACAGTAATGAAAAAAATAAATTAACATAGCGTAATGATGTAGTTTAAATGTCAAGTGTTTTTTCTATGCTAAATTTATACTAAGATGAGTTTATTTTCTTCTTATTGTAATTATTCCCAATGATAAATTATAAGCATATATATGTAAAAGAGAATTTAAAATAAATCCTTTTGTTTTATGTTAGCATTATAGTTTTGAATTTGAAATTTGTTCTCATAGAATTTTTATTACGTAAATTCCACAAATATAAAAATATAATAATGTAAACTAAACTAATTAGTCTTTACAAATACAAATAATAATATTTATATTATGTTGTATTAAAAGTATGATAATCTATTCCTATATTATAATTTCTTTCAAAAATTGAAGTATATTTTCTTAAATTTTTAAATAAAATTTATTTCATATACAACTCATAAGAGAGTTTTTCAGTGACATATCATAAACATATAAGTGAACGTTCATGTGATTTTTATTTTTAGCTTTATTAGAAACATAATGTACTTTAAGTTTTCAAATGTGGTGAAATTTTCATTATAGAAATCAAGTTAATTAAGGAATTTTAAAAAATAATAAAATCAAATAAAAAATAAATACTAATTTATAACAAATATGCCTAGAAATTATTAAAAAAAATAGTTGTAACCAATGATATCGGAACCGGACCGGACCGGCCGGTCAACCCGGTCCGACCGCGACCCGGCACAAAAGCGGTCCGGTTTGATGTCCAAAACCGGAAAAATCGAGAACCCGGGTCAAATGCCAAAAAATCCGGTTCGACCGGCAAAAACCGGTGAACCCGGAAACCGGTCAAAGACCCGGGTTTTCATCTGAAACACTTCGTCGGCGGCTGTTGGTGGTGGAACCGGAGCGTAATTCACTGGGGTGGTCGGATTTGGTTGAAGTAGACTGTGGGTGGCCGGAATTCGACAAATATGACTGTGGGTCAGGGCCGGTCCTAGAGTCCGAGAGGCCCAAGGCGGAGAAGGGGAAAGACGAAAAACGAGGCCCCTTTAACGATGATTATGTTAAAAAAAAAAAAAACATAACAAAATAACAACATAAAAAAATACATAATATAGTTAAATCCATAATTCATAAATATTCAATACAAAAATACATTTAACAATCATTAAAATATTATCTTTCTTGCCTTCTTAGCTGCAAAATTATCGATCAGGCTCGTAAAATCAAGATTCCCTGTAATATGTTTTTCAATAGATAGAATAGCTAATCCATTCAGTCTTTCTTGAGACATAGTTGACCGAAGGTAAGATTTAAGCAACTTCAACTTTGAGAAACTTCTCTCTGTAGAGGCAACTGTAACAGGTACAGTGAGGAGTATTCTATAAGCAATCCATGCATTCGGGAAACAAGTGTTCATTTCTTTCAAATAATTCAATACTCCAATTGCCTTTTCAATCTCTTTTGGCAAAAGTTCTCTTAACATTCTCAATTCCGAAAACAAATCTCGCCCATTAACATCAGATAATGTACCACATTTCAAATGTTCTTCAAGTTTCATACAACTACTCTCCAAGCTTTCATCATCGACAAGTTTCCATTTTTTTATATTCCACAGAAAACCAAACATGTCTTCAAACTTTTGAAAATCTTCAAATCTTACCCTTAATGATGTAAGAGCTTGATCAATCACAAAGAAGACAAAGTTTATTCGAAAGGATTCTTCGGATGTTAGGATAACATCTTCATTGTTGTTCTCATCAAAGTGTTTTTTTCAACGGGTAACTCGTTTCTCTCGAAATATTGGTTGAATACCCATTTTTTTTGCTATAACTTCAGCTTCATTCCTGGCCTTCTCATATCCGGTTTCTCTGTATTTTTCGAAGAGAATAATGAGTCCTTTCAACTGTTCCAAAGCAACATCCATATGCATTTCTTCATTTTGAAGAGTCTTGCTAACAATATTCACAAATGATAATAAGTCATACCAAATAACCAAAGTTAATAAGAACTCAAAATTCTCAAGCTCGTTTGTTACGAAACCAAGAGCCTCACTGGTTGCTGCCCATCTTCATTGCTATTAGCCAAATCCAATAAAGCCTTCCTTATTTCTTCGGTTTGAAGAAGTAATGGTTTTACGCTTTCAAGGCGACTTTCCCATCGTGTTTGTGACAATGGCTTAAGTGTTAGGCCACTCACATTATCTTTTAAGATGCTCCAGCGTTTTGTTGAAGCTGAAAACAAACAATATATACGCTGAATAATGCCAAAAAAAATTTTACCTTGTGAACAACAACCAGCCATATCACTGAGTGCAAGATTGAGACTGTGGCAGCCGCATGGTACATAGAATGCTCTTGGATTTCGATCCAATAATCTTTTTTGCACACCTTTATGTCTTCCTTTCATATTAGAACCGTTGTCGTATCCCTGGCCTCTTATATCTTTAATATCAAGTTGAAGATTTTTTAACGCCTCTTCAAGTTCGCTGAAAAGTCCAAGTCCTGTGGTATCATCTACTTTGAGAAAGCCCAAGAAGTACTCCTCCACTTTCACTGGACTTACCGTAACATCTACACATCGAATCACAAGAGTCATTTGTTCTTCATGACTAGAATCTGGAGTACAATCAAGTATAACTGAGAAATATTTTGCTTTTTTTATTTTCTCCACTATCGTGCACTTGACCTCGTTTGCCAATAATTGGATCAATTCATTTTGAATTTTGGGACCAAGATAATGAGTGTGAATCTCACTCATTTGTATTCGCCTGACATGCTCCTGCATTATAGGATCAAATATTGCCATCATCTCAATGAATTTCAAAAAGTTTCCATTGCCATCTTCGAAAAGTGTCTCATTACTACCACGTAATGCCAAGTTTTGCTGTGAAAGAGTTTTAACAAGAGCAATTATCCTTAATAGGACTTGTCGCCAATAGTCCTTTTCTCTATTCATCTTTTCTTGCAAAGATTTATCAATTGTTTCTCTTTTACGCATTCTCGTCTCAGTTTCAATCCACCGACACATGCAAATAATATGATCGTTACTGCATTCATGACCCTTTAGCCTGCTTGAAATATTTTTCCAAGCATTAAAACCTTCCGTGGCCAATTGCACTTTAACTCCATCTTGCTTGAACAATTTACAACAAAAACAAAATATCTTATCTCCAAGTTTTGAGTAGACTAACCATTTCCTCTCTTGTTTTTCTCCATTTGTTAGTTGTTGCGTATAATGCACAAAAGAGAAATGTCTACCTTGATCATCAAGAGGGTACTCAAAGTTGATATCCGCAGCTCGTATAGGACCTCTTTCTACTATCAAGTCCTTCATTTTCTGATCTAGCTTAATCCAATTTACCGGGTCGTCTATGTTCAACTGTTCCGTATCTTCTTTTGCTTCTTCAAATGGTAGCCCACTAGCGTCTCCAATTTCGATATTATTTGTTTGGATCTTTTGTTCATTATCGACAACAACATGAATGCCTTCTTCATTGTCAACCTCATTCTCGTGTACTTCTTCCAAATTAACTTCATCTTCAGCCACAACTTCATCTTCAACTACAACTTCATCTTGAACTCGGTTTATATGCGGAAAAAATTTAAAAATATCATCCTTTTGCGAGTTTGTACACTCTTCTATTCTTTGTTTTTTCTTTCTTTTCGCATCCCCGCACTCATATTTTCTAGGGCCCATAGCACTACAAAAAATATAAAAAAATACAAGAACCTAATTATTAAACTCAAAGTACAAACTCATTGATTATCAATAGAAAAAGAAAAATTAAATTAGGACAAGTGGACAATAAATTGATAAAAGAAATATTATGAAAGTGGAGGCACAAACCTATTTTTTATTCTTTTGTCTCTCGATCTTTGTGTTGTATTTTTCAATCTTCCTCTATTTTTTATTTTTTATTTTGGGGTTGAAACCCTTGTTTCTTTCTTCTGATACAGTGAGTTGGTGGTGTGCGTGCGTGTGTATTGTTGGTCTGTATTATTCCCTTCTGATACAGTGAGTCTGATTCCCTTTTGTTGTTTTATGAATGTTTAATTAAGACTTTTTTTTTTTTTGTTTTTTTTTAGTTGGGCCAGAACAAGAAATGGCTATTTTTAGTTAGGCCAGAACAAGGAAAAAAAAAATTTAAAAATAATCAATGTCTACAGGAATTCGAACTTGTGACATATTAAGTCCATAGAGCGTTCTTTTCCAGTAATGCTACATATTTGTTTGAAAATTATACGTAAACAAATATATATAATGAAATTTTCCATATTTGGAGGCCCTAAAAATTTAAAATTTTCGGAGGCCCAAGGCGGTGGCCTTGCCCGCCTTGGGCTTGGGCCGGCCCTGCTGTGGGTGACCGGAATTAGAGGGATTTGCTTGTGGGTGACTCGAAATTGTTTGCTCGATTGCGCTGGGAGAAAAAGAAGATGAAAAAAAGAGAGGAAAAAGTAAAAGGAAAAGGGAGAGAGACGGGATGAAGTTTGGAGAAGGTGATGAGATAAGAGAAGATAGAGAGAAGAGAGAGAAGAGGAGACAGGAGATAGATAAAAAATATATAAGAAAAATTTGATGTGGGGAATAATAAATGAAATGAATTATATATAAATAAAGGTGAAAAAGGTGTGAAAGATAAAACAAATATATGAAAATATAAATTTAAAATATTAAAATTAATAAAATAATTTTAATTTTGAAAAATTAAAAAACCCGGGTCGAACCCGGTTGAACCGGTCCAACTGTGACCCGAATGTCTAACCGGTTTTGTGTCCGGCCCGGTTCTAATAACAGTGATTGTAACTGAATAAGATTGATTATAAATTTAAGGTATTTTAAAAAGTTGTACCTTTTTTCTCGCAATTATTTTTATACATTAAATTTCAAATTTTTCCTTAAAGTTACATTTGAAGAGTTTTCGAATGATCTTAATATTATAAGCATATACATATATAAAAAATTATTTAAAATAACTCTTGTTATCCTAAGTAAATTAGCATTATATACCTCACGTAGTCGCAAATTTTACATTAATTCTCATATAATTTTTATTACATAAATTCCACAAATGTGAAAATATAATAATGTAAACTCAAACTAATTACTACTTACTAATATCAATGATAACATTTATATTATTTTATCTTAAAATTATGATTATCTTTCATATATTATATTTTCTTTCACAAGTCAAAATTTATTTTCTTAAATTTTTAAATAAAATTTATTTCATATAAATCCAATAGTTTTTTTCAGTGACATATCATAAACATGTAAGTAAACGTGCATGTGATTTTTAGCTGAGTATTAGAAACATAATGTACTTTAGTTTTCGGGCTAATTTCATTTACCTCCCATATACTAATGGAAATCATTCACTTACCTCCTATGTACTATCAAAACATTCGGTTACCACCCTAAATTACATCTTCTACTTATTACACCCTTCTTAAGCTAACTAGTAATCTGACCCGTGCGATGCACGGGGTTTGAAAAAATTAATGCAGAATAAAAATTCAATTTTCAATGTTGTTTTCTACTTTCAAATTAAAACGTAAAAATCACTCGAACATAAAACAAATAGAAAATAAAATAAAATAAAATAAAATAAAACAAAGAATCACGTAGTAATATAAATAACAGAGGCTTTTATTCTATTATATCTTTCATTGATACATTCTCCACTACAAATAAAACCAATAGAAACAACTACATTCATCTTGTAACACAACCTTTGTTTCTTGAGACGTGTAATATACTTAATAAGTTAACATATATGTCCAACATTTCAATAAAGAACAGTTTGTTGAGGCATGCATTGATGCATATTTATTTATATCCACAAAACATAAATTGACCAAAAAACCTGCTAAATCACATTCAGCGACTTCAAGTTTCTTGTGACCGATCGATTCTTTCAACATTGATAAACTATATGCCACTCTTTCTATTCCTCCATCGACATTAGATACTACACTGGTCTACGTTTGTTAGACAATATTCATTTCTCACACACTAAAATTTTATTAGAGAAAGTTAATGTATAATGTGCTGCTCATGCCCATAATATATGAAAAGATTTTGTTTCAGTAGTGGAAAACTTACATTAATTATTCAGGTCACACATAATGAAAATAATACGAAATTTCTTTGATATATATAACAGAAAAAATCAAAGAAACAACGAAAAGAGAATTCATTTTCCAACAGATCCATCGAAAACTCACTAATGGAAGAAATAGATCAAACCCAACATTAATGAATTATCTACTACCCCATTTCCACCTCCTTAAAAAATGTCAGCGCCATTGTTGTGAAGAAAGAAATGTAAATTTTAAAATGAACAATTTAAAGATGTGAACATATTTCAGAGAGAAAAAATGCAGCGAGACTCGATAGTAATTCTTAATAAAATTATCGATTTTTTTCCCAAAAAAACAATAATGCTATAACGTTGCTTCATGTTTGTGAAACTTGTAAGGAAAAAACATCGAAAATTTAAATGTCGACTATTTTTCAAAAAGCAATCCATGACTGAAAAAAACTGAGAATTAATAAAACAAAAACTTACCATATATAATACGTAAAAGTACCCTGGTAAAACCTGAAAAAATACGGCCAAGGATTCACCGCAGTCCCTGCAAAAGAACAAAACTTGGATTATGCAGATGGAGATTAAACAAAAACAAAAAAAAACAAATTAAATAAAATAGGTAGACGTTTTTAACTCTGTTAAGAATATCAACAAAGGGAAAAGCATAAATTATCAGAACAACACATAACATATACGGTTGGAGATGGTTGGTTTTTGGATGGAGATTGTTAAGTGTATATTTTTACACTTTATCGTACCTTTTTATTTGAGCTTTTGGTGTGTTTTAATGATAATTGGTGCTTAAAAAGTTGATTTATTGTATTTTAGGTACAAATTGAAGAATTGGAAAAGTATGGGGTCAAAACTGCAATTTTGGAGAAAATATGGGCCAAAAGTGAAAAAATCAAAATTCTGAATATGTAAAGCTCGGACCCCGTCCCAGTTTTAGTGCAAATCGTGGGACCCCGTCCGAGAATCCGAAGTTGCGCAGTAAAGGAATTTTAATTGCACAAGGAAGCTGTCTTCTTCCCCAAGTTCTTCTACTTGTTTTATTAAGTGCATGAACTTGATCAACTTATGTGCTTTTATGTTTTTGTTAATCGCATGAATCGAAAGATCGGGTTAATAATTAGAACTGCGGTAGAAGAGCCTTTGTGGTATTAACATAGGAATATAGTTAATCTCTTAGGTAGCCATTATTGAGATTTGTGCTTAATGTTGTGTTTTAGAATTAATTGCATAGGAATATAGTAATTGAATCTAGAGTATTAGAATCGTAATACACGCGGAAGCGGGTTATGATTAATTTAGCATCTCAGGTTAATAATTCGGGTTACTTGCTTGCATAATTGAAGGAATTGGGGGAATAATAATCACATAGGGGGAAGAATAAAATCCTAGGCTTGTTTATTGTCATAAATCTTCGTGTTTAATTTGCTTTCTTGCTTTGTCGTTTTAATTTGCCTTTTAATATAATTTAGTTTATTCTCTCTAAAATTCGACTGTGTAGGGTGGGCTTGATAATAATTGGTAGAATTTAGCATCTAGGATTAGATTATTAAATATTCCCTGTGGGTTCGATATCCGGACTTTTAGTCCACTATATTACTTGTACGATACGTGCACTTGCGTGTAGGTAACCGGCCAACAAGTTTTTGGCGCCGTTGCCGGGGAATATTTTAATTATTTATTTTATTCTAGCTCTAAATTTGAACAATTTTCACGATTCACCCAAATTAATTTTTTTAATATATTTTTTTTTCTTTGGTTACATGTCAGGTTACAATTTTCGCGCACCTCAAACGGGATATGAATGGCTTCCGTCTCGCGAATACCTCCAAAATACCTGTGACATGCCGTCACTTTGTTCAATATGTGGTGGAGATCATTACACTAACCAATGTTGGTATGCACCGAAAGCGAATAATTTCATAGATAACACCAACGTCGGTTATTGGAACACATACACCAACACGCCACGAGAACCCACTGTTCAGGAGTGTTATTTGAACTCCGTCCTTGAAGAGTTTATGAAATCCACTCAAGCATCTATCCGAAGACTGGAGTTACAGTTGGAAGAATTCAAGCGCCAAAAATCTCTTGAAAATATTTCAGACGATATCGAGAATGGTTGCAACAAAGAAAATCCGTTTGAAATTTGTAGTGATAAAAATCCTTTAGACCTGGAAAATAGTGTCGATGAGAAGGAAAAAGAAAATACGAAGACGCTTAAGGATGATGAATCTGACAATACAATCGAGCTAAACTCCAAAGATGTCTCGGAACAAGAGAAGAAGGAGATGGATGTGGTTACAATTACTCAAATTGAGGATATTGTTGTTGTTCATGACATGGCTTTGAAGGCATCAATAGAAGTTGATGAGAAGACGAATGTGTTTGAAGTGGAGGTTATACGCGGACATGAGGTTTTTGTGTACCGATTTGAGGGAGCGAGTGATGAAGATCCCATCTTGACTTCGTACCGATTGATTACAACCAAGAAATATTACAAGCTAAAGTGGACCCTGACATATTGCAATCCTATCCCTGAAGCGGTTGCAATTGAAGTGACAAAGCTCATGGATGGATGCACAATCTACAAGGCTTTGGATTGGACATAACAATTTCAAGAAGCAACGTCCGGCTGAAGACTTTAAACTTAGCGCTTCTCGGGAGGCAACCCGAGCTTTATGTTTTCGTAGTTTTCTTTGATTTTTCATTTCGTTTTTATCGTCATAGGCATGCATTCTAATTAGTTTATTTGAATTTTAATTTTCAGGGTCGAAAACATAGTCAGGAGGTCCAGACGGCCGTCCGAAATCGCAGGCAAAATCCCAGACGGCCGTCCGGGAAACAGAAGGCACAATTGAGCATCACAGCATGTGGGACGGCCGTCCCAAAACATGCCTAATTTGTGGGACGGCCGTCCCAAAACCAGTAACGAGAGAAACATCTCGGACGGCCGTCCGACTATTTTTGGGGCGTTTTAACTTTAAGAAATTCGATTATTTCCTAAACCCTCCTATTTCCTTCTCTCAAACTCTCACACAAAAAAGGAAGCTAGAGAATCAAACAAAATTCTCCAAAATCTACTCTTTCAAGGCATGCCCACAAGGTGTTCCACAATTTGCTCCAACCAAATTTTGAGTTCGGTTGTCAACCAATTCTCACCGAATCTATTCTAACCTCTCTCCCAACTTTCTCGTCCAACAAAAGAAGCCGCACGAGTGAAGCTTCATCTTCTAAAGGCAAAGAAAAAATAAATAAAAGTGCCACCAACCGACGATTCCTCTTCCAAAGCCGCTCCTCAAGCCCGAGACGACCCCGAAGCCTCGAGCTCCCGTGCCGATCGACGATTCCCAAAGAAGATGGAGCGAGAGAGCTTTCCGATGATGAGGAGCGTGAGAGAGCTAGGGAGGAGCACCCCGATCACATCGACTCCGACTAAATCAGGTGTTTTCTATCCTTAAACTTTGTGCTAATTTCGTTGAGGCCAACGAAAATTTTAAGTTTGGGGGTGAAAAAACATGTTTTTGTGCTTATTTGTTTTAGTTTGCATGCATTAGGTTTTATTTGTTTTTATTGCTTTTATTGTTTTTTCCGGAATATAAAAAAAAAAAACAAATTGCTTGAGTCGAATGCATCGATGATTTATGATGATGAGAGATGATCAATGTTTGATGATGAGATTGCTTGTTTTGTGTGATAAGGATTAGATGTTTGTTTAGCTCTCGATTCAACGGGACTTAGAAGCGAATTATTGCTAGGAATCACATTTTGTGCATTGCTTTGGTTGAATGTTTTGTATTTTAAATTTGGGATTAATTTGTGCTAGATCATGCTATGTTCGGTTTTAAGACTCACCTTAGGAAATTTATGATACGAAGTATTGAGTAGTGAGTGATTTGGGATATGATTTGGGCCTTCTTTGAACCGTTTGAGCCTTTCAAGCCGACCTTTTTATCGAAATTATCCTTAGAACCTTGATTTGAGCCTTGGAGAATATGTGTTCTTTCTTTTAGCCAATGTGTAAGGTAGAATAGGTGGAGATTCTTGAAAATTACCCCTTGGAGTTCGGTCGAAAATTTTATAAAGTCCTTCTTCTTCTTCTTCGAAAAAAAAAAGTAGACAAATATCTATGCTTCTATATATATATATATATATATATATATATATATTAAAAATAAAAATAAAATAAATAATAAAAAAAAAAAGAGAAGAAGAAGAGACTAGAAGGGAGAAATAAGGACTAGTTGTTGAATTATTTTTGAAAACTCGATCCATTGCCTCAAAAGCGAAAGTGGAGACTTTTGAACTTTTGAGAATCGAGTTTATTAAAGTCCGTAGAGGTGAATTCATTGTTTCAAGCGCCTATCTTTCAAATTTTGGCGTAATCACCTAAATTCAAGAAGAATAGCCACATATACCCATATTTCCTACCTCGAACCAAAGAGCCTAACAATTGAAAGCCACAAAGCCCCAATGATCCCAATAGCTTAATGTTCGATATTAGTAGAGTAGAATAATTTGGTGAGTATTTGGAGTCAAGCATATGCATGTAAGTATAAATTCTTTCTATCTTTAATTTGCAAATATTGGATGCTTGAAGCAATTGTATGAATTGTGGTTTTTGGTAATGGTGAATGACTAAGTGTTGTTGAATTTTGAGCTTGCGAATGCCTAAGAATTGTCATTATAATTACATGTTGTGAAAACGTGAAGTTGATCATTGATCTATGTGATGAGATGTTATAGTTAAGTTATTTGCTTATTGGAAGATTTTGCTTGAGGACAAGCAAAAGTTCAAGTTTGGGGGTGTGTTAAGTGTATATTTTTACACTTTATCGTACCTTTTTATTTGAGCTTTTGGTGTGTTTTAATGATAATTGGTGCTTAAAAGGTTGATTTATTGTATTTTAGGTACAAATTGAAGAATTGGAAAAGTATGGGGTCAAAACTGCAATTTTGGAGAAAATATGGGCCAAAAGTGAAAAAATCAAAATTCTGAATATGTAAAGCTCGGACCCCCGTCCCAGTTTTAGTTCAAATCGTGGGACCTCCGTCCGAGAATCCGAAGTTGCGCAGTAAAGGAATTTTAATTGCACAAGGAAGCTGTCTTCTTCCCCAAGTTCTTCACCCTATATAAGAACAAGCCAAGCACACAATTGATGATTTTTTTTACGAAATTTGACACCACAAAACGCGAGGAACAAAGATCAACGAAGACTCAAGCATTATTTTTCTTATTTAATTTATTTCTTTTATTTTCTTTATCATAGAATCACGAGTAGCTAAGTCTTTAGTTTCTAGGATTTTATTTGGAACCCTATGTGGGATTTATGAACCCTTTTCTATGATTTTATGCAAGTTTTAATTCCGGATTATTTCTTCTACTTGTTTTATTAAGTGCATGAATTTGATCACTTTATGTGCTTTTATGTTATTGTTAATCACATGAATCGGAAGATCGGGTTAATAATTAGAACTGTGGTAGAAGAGCCTTTGTGATATTAACATAGGAATATAGTTAATCTCTTAGGTAGCCATTATTGAGATTTGTGCTTAATGCTGTGTTCTAGAATTAATTGCATAGGAATATAGTAATCGAATCTAGAGTATTAGAATCGTAATACACGCGGAAGCGGGTTATGATTAATTTAGCATCTCAGGTTAATAATTCGAGTTAATTGCTTGCATAATTGAAGGAATTGGGGGAATAATAATCACATAGGGGGAAGAATAAAATCCTAGGCTTGTTTACTCTGATAAATCTTCGTGTTTAATTTGCTTTCTTGCTTTGTCGTTTTAATTTGCCTTTAAATTTAATTTAGTTAATTCTCTCTAAAATTCGACTGTGTAGGGTGGGCTTGATAATAATTGGTAGAATTTAGCATCTAGGATTAGATTATTAAATATTCCCTGTGGGTTCGATACCCGGACTTTTAGTCCACTATATTACTTGTACGATACGTGCACTTGCGTGTAGGTAACCGGCCAACAAGTTTTTTAACTATGTTAAGAATATCAGCAAAGGGAAAAGCATAAATTATCAGAACAACACATAACATATACTGTTGGAGATGGTTGGTTTTTGGATGGAGATCAACATAAAGCTCAACAAATGATATATAATTTTTGTGTTTTTTTTTTTTTTTATTTATTGTGGAAGCAACCATCTAATCATGTGCCTTTTCAAAAAAATACTATTCAACAAATGATATCTAGGGTTTTTAGAGAAGCAGTCACCGCCTTGTTTTCAAAAAGATATGATTTTCAGCCCTATTTTGGAGAATTCGTTAATCTAGGGCCGTATTATTTGGGATCGAATTAAATCCGATCAATTAGGGAATGAAGAGGATGCGTAATCTTAAGAAGTGAGAGGAAAATACGCTGATAATCAAGGCCCAACCAAAAATCCAGTATAATTGAATTTAATAAGCCAAATAAACCCCATAAAATAATTTATTAAATAAATGACAGTTGTACCCCGAAAATGAGCGGAAAAAAAACCTAGGGTTTCACCAGAGCAACCTTACTTTTATAATTTAATATCTTCTTTATTTTCAATAACAATTTTCATCAATTTCCATTATTTTACATACTCGTTTAATTATTATCATTATTACTTTTTATTTCTTTTCATTTTTGTTCGATTTTATAGAAAAATGTTTTTATCTTAAAACTTAAAAGTATATCAAGAAACCACAATTAAAATGCATTTATTTTCTTTATTTTAAATTTGAACATATAAATTATTTCAAATTTCTATCTAATTAATTTGAAGTGTAGGCATTTTATCTTTCTGTAATATAATTTATTAAATATTTATTATCAGTTTTAATTATTAGATTTATTTAATCAAAATAATACACAAAATAATATTTTTTATCACTAAAAAAATTAAGATGTGTAATTAAGTTTTAATGATAAATTTCATTGTAAATATTTCGAATAAATTATAAAAAAATATTTCACTATGATTCTTATGATACTTTATATTTTATTGATCTTTAGAATAAATATCCGTTGGATAAAAATATGATTAGAGAGTTCAATACAAGTAAACATAAAAAAAATATGAGCAAAATTAAAATGAGTATAAATTATTTGGATTTTTTTATTATAATATTTAAAAGATTTAAGTTTGTAAAACAGTGAAAGAGGGAGACTTGTCTTAAAACATCTAAGAATAAAAGGGTATAATTGGTATAACATATAATCTGGGGGGTAATTGAAGATTTTAATAGTAGTGGGGAGGTAAGCTAAGTGATGGTTTTTATTGAGTACAGGGGTGGTAAGTTAAATAAACCCTTGATTTTCAAATTGGTGAACTTTTCATTGTAGAAATCAAATTAATTAAAGAATATTTGAAATAATAAACTAAAATAAAATTAAATACTAATATACGAGAAAAATGTCTAGAAATAAGAAAAAAAATAGTTGTGAATGACTAAGATTGATTATCACTATTGAGGTTAAATAAATTCTTAAATTTTACTTACAGTCGTTATTATGCGTTTTATTAGTATAGGTGATAATATGATTTAATCATAGTCAATTATGTAACAAAAACATAAAAATATAATAAGTTAATTAATAATAATGTACATTACTTACTTTTAGTAATAAAAATTTATGTCAAGGGCGTGTTAGTATATTAGAAAATATGTTAAAAGTTGTATTTTTTTATTCATAATTATTTTTATTCATTACATTTTCACAATGTTTTTCTTTAAAATTATATTTCAAGGGTTTTCCAATAATCATAATATCATAAGTATATATATAAATAAGTGATCACATAAAAAGAACTTTATATTTTAAGTTGAGGGCTCCATGTTTAATGTATTTTCAATCTTTAGGTTTAATGCATTTTCAATTGTTAGGGGCCTTTTTGGTTGGATGGCTTGGATAGATAGGTAGAGATGGGATAGTTAATATTGAGATTAAAATGGTGATAACTGATAAGTAACACTTAACATCATATTTGGTTTGCGCTATTATCTCAAAACTGATAATTCCTTAACCAACAATACACTGTTTTGTTTTGTTGATATTAAGGTATTAGTAGGGGATTAATTGGAAATTATCGTAAATGCCCTTAGAAAGATAAAATATTGTATAATCACTTTCTCATCTTTCCATCTCATTTCACAAAAAACTTCCCTCCACCGATAATGCGCCACAATCCTTAGATTGAATTTCTGTAAGTTGGAAAACAATCATATTATAATATTTACAAAAACACCAAACTCATAAATAATATTGACAAAAAACAATAAATAGAAATACATTGCGGTCATTATGTTCATTATGTAAGAATCTAATCAAGTTAAATAAAAACAGTTGTTTTAATTAGTTAATTAATAAGGAATTAAAAAATAATCACCTGAAAGAAACCACAGGGCCGGTAAGAAACCACAACACCATGGAAAAGAAGGCAACCGTGTTTTATTTTAATTAATCCCAACCACCCCTTCAGTTTTAGGACCACATAGGAAAATTAATTTTCAATAAAAATTCTATTTTAACCAAAAATAGAGAATTTGGGAAGAACAGTTGTGCCTCTGTAACATTAGGGCTCCATTGTGACGGAGGAATTATGAAGAAAGTTAGTTTTTATATGAAACATATTTGTAATTGTTTCATTGTTTAAGGGCAATATCGACATTTTATAAGGTACTAGATGATCTGTATTAAATAATCAAGCCATATTTGGCTTGATAAATAATATTTTAATTGGATGATAAAATCTATGGGGCCACCTATCACCAGATGGTTTAACCATATAACCAAATACCGTATTAAGGGCTCGTTCGGTTACCTATATTTGATTAGATTGGATTACATGAGATTAGATTAACTCCCTACTGACTAATTAATTATTTAGTTAGTAGCATGTTCGGTTTCTTAGATTAGATTTTCTATTAAATTTGTTAAAATCGGTTATTATATATGAATTGTCTATAAAACCACTTAGTTTACAATAATAAAATATGATTTTAAGGATAAAATTGTCTTTTTCCTTTTTCAGCACCCCCTATTAAATTAATCTCAGGGGGGTGCTACTAATTTAAAGAAATAGTAGCATTTAATAGCGGGCTTTGATTTTAGTAGCGGGTTTGAAAAAGTGTGAATCTTTCCAACCGAACATGCTATTATCTCCTACTATTTAGTCAGTAGAACCTTATAGCGGTAACCCAACGAGCCATAAGCGGGACTATTTGTCCCATCACGCGTTATAATGGGAATCGAAGGAGCCCTAGATGTATAATTAGGCTTATTACTAAGTGTTGTACTAATTGGATATTATTAAAAAAACCATAAAAAATATTATGTAACTTTTATTAATTAATCATAAATTATATATCAAGTAAAATCATACGTAATCACGTATAATAAAATCTACGTAATCACGTGCAACGCACGTTGTGCTTGCTAGTTCATTAAAAAAATGTGAAATTCAAAACAATTAGAATTTTTTGTTGCAAGTAATGCTTTGTGAACCTATTCTCGGTCAAGCTCTCCCATCATCCATATGTATAGTAATTTGGCAAAATCGAGGATTCTAAACCTTTTATCCGGCAGTAGTTCAATCCCGGTAAATTTTGTTTTGAACTATAATGCCAGTGCAATCCGAAAATTTGCAATTTTGGCAACAAGTTTGTCATTTCAATTTTTTCGAAATTTCAATTTTCATTTTTGTTAATTATTTCGGAACACAAGTGGAACTAGTTTTTCCGAAAAAGCTAGATTCGATCGTTCTCTTTCCATCCTATATGAAACCTCATATAATTAAAAAAAAAGAAAAAAAAGAAAAAAAAAAAAACTTACAAAATAGACAACAATGTTATTCAGGTTTATCTACATACTGGTCAAAGTAATCCTCGAAACACAGTTTTGAATCTCTAATTTCTATGCCCAACTACAGAAGAGAAAACCTGAATTATTCTCAAAAAATTTATAAACTCCAATAAATCAGACCGTTATTCCAAATTCAAAATACGCATCAAGATTCCATTTTTTTTAATACAAAAAAATTTGTGGGGTCATATTTTTCTGGACAAAATACACTTTGCCCCCTATAAATTTCTATTTTTCGCAATTTCTCCCAAAAAAAAAAATGGATATTCCCCCTTCGAAATATTATATTGATTGCACTTTGTCCCATAAGCCAATTTTTTGAGGGCATTGTGCAACAAAAATAACATTTTATAGGGCAATGTGCAAAAAAATATTGTTTCGAAAGAGCAACATGCAATAAAACTAACATTTAAAGGGACAAAGTGCATCAAAATACTCAATTTCGATGAACTGTGCAACAAGAATAATATTTTGAAGTGAGAGACATTCACTTTTAAATAAATTGAGGGGGTAAAGTGAGAAAATTAGAAATTTAGAGGGGGTGATGTGCAATTTTCCCTATTATTTTATTATTCCCAAAACAGTAGTAGGTGTACTCTGACATCAATGTTTTTTTCCCTTTAATTTATTTAATTTTTAAAATAAAAAAAGAAAAGAAAAAGAAAAGGCCCTTTAATATGTTAACGGATATATTGAATGTTACCCACCCCGCCTCTGTCGAAATTTGAAATTTGGTGTCTCTTTCTTTAAAGAGTTGTTTTTCTTGATTACTGTACCCCACTTTTTTCTCTTTTGCTTCTTATCTTTTTATTTCGTTTGAATATTTTGTTTTATTTTTTATTTTTTGAATTTTTGGTTTTTGGTGTGTGAAAAATGGGTAGCTGTTTGAGTAAGAAGAGTGTGTGTGCTTCTTCTTCTTCGTCTCCGGTTGAAATTCAAAAACCGCCGGAGAAACTGCAATCTGATTCCCAATTGGAGAAGAAAGAAGCTGTGGTGAAGAAAGAGATTTTCGTTATCAAACACCGGATTAGCCATGAAATCGAGAGGCCGAGATCCGATGATGAGACCGGCGATTTGAAGAATGTTGAGGGTAAAATTGGTGAGGGTTTGGATGTTGGAAATGGCGGCGGCGGAGGAGGAGGAGGAGGAGCGGCGCCGGTGAGGACTTCGAGCTGCACGAAGGAAGAGGTGGACGCTATTTTGATTCAGTGCGGGAGGCTCAGCCGCAGCTCCTCCACCGGAAAGGCCGGCCACCTCTCGTCGGAAAACGGTGGGAGAAAGTACTCTGGTTCGAAGAGGAGTTACGATTTCGACAACGACAACGGCAGATCTGACGGGAACAATGTCGGGGAAGGAGACGACGACGCGGTGGCGAGGGAGAGGGAGAACCGCCGCCGCGAGCGGCACCGCCAGTCTCAGGGGCGGCGGAGGACCCCCAGTAGGGAGAGGGAAAAGGACCAGGCCGCTCAGCAGCAGCGTTCCGGCAGCAGAGAGAGGGTCGCCGGCGGCGGCGGAAGGCGGGTGAGCAGATCTCCTGGTAGAAGATCTGAATCTCCAATTACTGCAAATTCAAATTCATCTTCTGCCAATACAAATTCCAGACCGGGGAAGATGGTTTCGGTCCCCGCCACCGTATCTTCAATGGCAATGGACAAGAGTACCAACGCCGGCGAGCCTAATTCCGGGGCGGCGATTAAAAGGATCCAAGTGAAGAGGAATGTTGGAGGAGATGGGGCTGCTGTGGGTACAACTAGAACAGCTTCTTCTCCTCGAGCTCGATCGCCGGCGAACGTTAGGGTTTTGAATGAGAATTCCAATCAGAATCAGCCGATTTCACTTAGTAGAAGCAATTCGAGGAAGGCTGAGCATTCTCCATACCGAAGAAACCCTCTTGGTGAAATTGACACCAACATTATCTCTGCACAGGTATGGTCTACATTATCTTTCTTATCAATTCCGCAACTCTTAGGCCTCATTTGGTTTGGAGATTAGCCATGATGAACTAAATAATTGAACTTTGCTTGATGTTTGGTATCCGCAATCAATTGTCGGGTCGACCCGTCAAAATTATGTTATCATGACTTATCTTGACAACCAAACGAGGCCTTACTAATTCTGTTGAAAGTATAATCTGAAGCTTTTCTAATTGTCAATTAATTTTATTTTTATGAAACATGATTCTTGAATCTTGATTGTGAAAATGAAATGTACTTACCAGGCTCCACCTATTCAGAAGACCAACGGTGACAAGCACATAGTACAAGGGGCCGAGAACCGAATTAATCAACAACAGCACCTCGTGACAGAGGAAACAAAGGGACAGTATGGAATTTCAGGACATGTTGGATTGAACGTCATTTCTTCCGTGGGGCCCGGCGATAACCCGAAACTGAACGCAGTCGCAAGAACAAGATCCTCTCGACTGTCTAGAGAACTAGACATCAACCCCGAAACCCTATCGAACCCTAACGCACCACCATCTTCTTCCTACACCGCGTTGCTTCTAGAAGACATCCAAAACTTCCACCAAAAGAACACCACACCATCGCCGCCACCTCCTTCGTTCTCTCTCCCGGAGTGCTTGACCAAAGCATGCTCGATCCTCGAAGCGGTTGCTGACCTCAACTCAAGCACTGGCGAGAACAAGCCGGGTTTAGCAGTGAGGAAAACGGTGAAAACAGACCCCACCATTGTGGAATCCGAGGTTGTTGTGAACGATGATTTGATGGAGCCGAGTTTTCACAAGTACGTTACGGTGAAAAGGGGAGGCACGATTGGGGTGGGAGAAGACGATGAAGATTTTGAAGAGCAAGAATCTTCCGGAAGTAATAGCGTTGTTGTTGGGAGTCAACAGCAACAATGGCTGTCTTCTTCTGGTTGGGAGCCTAATTCTGCCGAGTCAACCGATCGGTGGACTTGTTCTTCTTCTGCTTCTGCTTCTTCGAGTGGAAAGAGAGTAGTGAGTGCTAAGAAGAGGAATTCTCAACATAGTGGAATCGGGAGGGGCAGAATCGGAACCGGTGGTGTGACGCTGCAAGATAATGTTGTGTTTCGAGTTTGATTTTAAATATGTGGATGTTGTATTTGTTTTAGTTTGTTCAATGGTTCTTTACATAGCTGTTTCTTTTTACCAGTTCTTTATCTTGTTAACTGGAAAAAACTTGAGCTGCTTTAACAGTTTGTATCATTTCATTTTGTTGTAAAATGAATTAATGAATTATGACGGTGAGAGATGAGAATTAAGTTTGATACATAATCTTCTTTAACTTCGTTAATCTTCTTTTTTTTTTTTTTTTTTTTAACTGGTTCCCCAATTTCCCTCTTGGTGTCTCGAACCCACAACCGATTAGATACTAGGTGCAAGGTGCTTACCAACGGACTACCTTGTCTTGACATTGATGGTTTCTTTGGATATGCCTTTAATGAGATTATTAGATAAACTTGAGTTGCTCGTGTAAATTCTTCATTTCTTTTGTTGCATATTTGTCAAGTGCGTAGTTTGTATTGCTCAAAACCCAAAAAAATTAAATGAGCCGAACTTGAGCCTAAAACAAAGAGAAATGATGGTATTTGAGCTTGAACCTATAGTTTCGAAGACCGATGGTATTTGAGCTTGAGCCAACCCTAATAATGGATTAGTGGTTGGTTGGTTACTCACTCTATTTTATTAATCACTAACTCATTATCTTTTGCTCCTGCGTCCTGCCTCGGTTCTCGTGGATTTTACAAGAGGGAAAGAACAAATATTTGAGAGAAGAAGGCTTAGAGTTATTTCAATATCTCTTTTGTAATATTTTCTAGAGTCTGTTTTAGGTACTCATCTTGAGCACATACCTTGTAAGTCTAGAGACATGTTAGGGTGAGTTGAAGACGCTAGACTTAATTATACGAAGGATACCTGTAAAATACCTTTTTAATAGGAAAGTCATTTACTTCCTTACTTTGTATTACTGTAATACTGTTTATATTAGTTTATTTCTTCTTTGGAGGCAGTCCAAAAATATTTACTTGTGGACTTTGAATCTTGTGTTTGTAATTTTACTCCGCTGCACGTTTTGTTAAGCATTATCATTTTTTTTTTTTGAACACATGTTAAGCATTATCATTCTTCACATAACATCTTTGTTTTTGTCTAATTATCACGGATTCACAGATTGACTTTCAATTGGCATCAAGAGCCAACACTTGACCAATACTAAGTGTCGTGTCGTTCCTGTTTTATTTACTGCAGTGACACGAATTCGTGATGGACACCTGAGTGTCTGCAAGCATACATCCTCTCGTTCTAAATGGCTACAATTACACTTATCGGAAATTCAAGATGAGTGCCTTCATCATATCCATTGATGAAAGAGCGAGCTTGGAGATCAATTCTCACTGGCCGATGGCGCCCACCCTCTAGTGTTGATGAAGATGGTGGTGTCACTGTCACTCATTTAATCGAGTGGGTTCACGGAGATACAAATGAGGTTTTGTAGGTCTTCTAAAGGTCTTCTAAGGAATGAAAAATTGGTGAACAATGTTGTGGGAACTCTTCCTGAGAGGTTCAACATGAAGGTGAGCGTCATTCAAGAAGCGAAGGACACTTCTTCGATGAGTCTGGATGAGCTGATTGACAACCTCAAGTACTGAAATGAATCTCGAAGATCAAAATAAGGACTCCAAGCTGAAGTTGGAAAAGATGTTGAGACATCTGATGATGAAGAAATGGATCCACAGAAATACTTGAACAATGTAGTTGTAATATATTGGGCAATGATTAAAAAAATAAAAATGCTCAAATAATTAAACTTAATATATGAATGTATTATATATTCAGGCACGTGTGACGGGCAAACATTTAAACATTTAATTTGTATAATTCACTATTTACTGTGGTAATTACATAGTAATTTTTTTTGTTAAACAGACTAGACGACATTCAAAGATTAGTATTCTAATATAAAATACTTGGTGAATAAACCCACAAGGAAAAATTCAAAGTCAGTTTAAAATATCGGCAAATGGTAAATAAGTTCATGACAAGGGACTTAAATGCACATATGTCATCCTCTAGCTCTATATTGTCTAAATCAATGTTCTCAGAATCGGACCGGTTATAGAACCAGACAACCATTTGGGTCATCGGTTTATAGGGTCGAACCGATTCAACCGGCTTTTTGATTTTTTTTAATATGAGATTATTTTATTAATTTTAATGTTTTAAAAATTATTATTTTCTTTATATTTTTAATATCTCATTTATTATTTTCACTTTAATCTACTTCACCTCACTTTTTACTATATTTTATTGCTTATACTCTATATTTTTCTATTTTTTATGCTTGAAATCCGGCAATCAGCCACCCCTATTCGATCACCCATGATCATATCCGACAATCCTTCGACCACTCATGACAAGATCCGGCCACCCACTACTAAGTCTGTCAAATCTAGCCACAAAACCAACTCAGGGGTGATTCAAGACGTTTTGGCCGAAAATCGGGTTCCTTGCCTGACTCGTCGGTTCTCGGGTTTTACCCGGTCGAACCGAATTTTGGTAATTTGACCCCGGTTTTTGATTTTTCAGGTTTCAGATGTCAGACCGAACTGCTTTATAGCCAGTTCACGGTCGAACCGGTTTGACCGGCCGGTTCGGTCCGGTTCTAACAACATTGGTCTAGACCACTTACTGAAACTAAGAATCCGTTAGAATCCTATCGGAATAACGTATCCAATGCAATATCTTATTAGAGTTTCTAACAATGTTTCGGGAGATGATCGTAATTACCGATACCACATGGACCTTAAAATTAGAATATTAGCATACCTCAAGGGTGTAGGTGTAATTTACCCTTCATTCTTTTAAGCAAACCACATCAATAATATAATTTGGCAAGATACTCCATGTAATTTTGCATCCCCTTAAAAAGGAAACTTGCATAATCTTTGGAACAACTTGCTTGTCAAATGGAGTTAATATGTGCTCATGACACTGCTTGGGACCCACATGATCGTAAACGTGATATTTTAATAATATTTCATTGGTCTTTTCTATCCTAAGGAGGACAAATACTAACCCATAATAAGTTCTAAACTAACGTTGTCTATACTATTGTTGCAGTACCAAATTTGACGCATGCATAATAGAAAAAGCATTTTCCAATTTGTTGAATTCTTGGAATTTTACACCACATGGGACTAAATGGGACTGAACTTTAAATAATGTTAAATTATAATCAGCAACAAATCCAAAGTCCTACAACCTGAAATGCTGCCAAATATACTGCACTTGTGGGAAAATCATAGCTTTTAGTGTGATTAAAACAATTTTTGAGTTTTTAGCATTTTTCTCATGGTCTTTCTAACTGTATATACTCGTCTTTCAGATCCTCAAACAGATGATGACCGATAAACAAACAAAAATCATGGGATTTGTCTCATTTTTCATGTTTGCCTCCTTGATATCCACACAAACCAAGGTTTTCAAAAGATCTAATGTTTAGAGGTGTAATTTGAATATTTGATATATAAGCACCAGGGCCGGTCCGGCGTATTCGGGGGCCCGGGGCGAGAATATATTTTGTGCCCTTAATAATATGAGGTCTCGGTCCGACTTTTTTTTTTTCCTTTTTTTTTGATGGAATAATATAGACAAATATTTATTAATTTAAATTTATTTATCAATAAATATTGAAAATATTAATGTATACCTAAATTTTGTTTTATAAAGCAAATGTTAGAAATGTAGGAAATAATTTTTGTTTGAATAAAATAAAAAAAATTAAATTGTATATATTGTAAACTAAGTATTAAAATTTATAAATAGAAAATATATTTTTTTTAAACAATTGATAAATAAAAAAAATTATACAATAGAAATATATTTGTTTTCACACAAAAAGTATTAGTATATATATATAAAAACACTGAAAATGGGCCCCTAGTAAAACTGGGCCCTGGGCGTGGACCCTGCTCGCCCCACCCCAGGGCCGGCCCTGATAAGCACTAAACTAGAAAATTACTTTCAGTAACATCAACGATATGAAATTTCTGTTTTCGATATTGGCCATATTATAATGAATAGGGTAGATAAAAAAAAAAAATCAAACTCGATTTTTATAAACATTTTCTTTAATTTTATTTTAGCAAAACCTCGTGTTGATAATGTGTTATAAAATATAAATTAGATTACGTATATGACTAAAAAATACATGCATCAATTCTATAATATGTCCACAATTGATTGAAATCAAATGTGGTAGAACTGTAGAGTCATTAATTAGCTAATGAAATATAATATAATATGATAGTATGGTTACAACTAGAATCTATGAGAACAAAGGAGTTATTGATTTATTGTGTTCGACAATACACATGATAAATTGGTTTGAAAATCAAAGCATGTATGTCACTTGTCGAGGTTGAAATTCATTAATTAAATGATAGACATAGTATATATATATATATATATATATATATATATATATATATATATATATATATATATATATATATATATATATATATATATATATATATATATATATACATAATATGGAAGTGTTGCAGATATAATATTACTACAGAGTTATGGCAGGAGAAAAATATTGTCTGGTATTCCAAAACTTTGGATCAAATTGCAATTTTTAAAATTTCTTAAATAAAGAAAAATAAATTGCGTCTTCCCTAAAATTATTGTCCCTCATTGAAATCGCCACGACCACCAACAAACTCCCACCACCACCACCACCACCGGCAATGACCTCGTCAAGCTGCGGGCTCCAAACAGAGAGAAAGAACATGTCTACCCCAAAATTATTCTTCTTCTCATTGAAATCACCACCACCACCACCAAACTCACAACACCATCTCCAGCAATCACCTTTTCACCTCGCCGCCACTACCCCTTCCTTTCACCACCCGCCTCCTCCGCTCTTCTCACCACAGACACTCTGATCCACCGCCAAATTCTCAAAATCCATCTCCCTTGTCAGCCACCTTTACTTGAGATTTGATTGTGGCGAGATGTGAGGCATGAACATTGAAGAAATCAACATTATTTTTTTCACACAGTGTTGGAGAAGAGGGATCACGTTACACAAGAAGACATTGGGTTGGGTTTTGTTGCAATTGTTTTTTGCGTTTTGTTATGTTTTCTTTTTTATTTTATTTATTTATTAATAATTCAATTCATTAAAATTAAGCTATATTATAAATAAATATTTAATAAATTAGTGATATGATTTAGTATTATGTTAATGTAGATTTTTGATCATATTGATTTTGCTTGATCTTGATGTAGTACAGTGTATAACAAAATATTCATATTCATTACTAAAAAACTTTTAAAAATCAGTGTAACAATTATCATTATTCTTCTTCTTTCATCTAATTCATTTTTGGTGACGTTTTTCTCTGTCGAAATTCTAACATCATCATTTATTTAATTAATTTTTAATTTACTGAAAAAATTTCTTATGCGGTTAATTTTTTATTATGATATTTGTTTTCTTCAACACCTCTCTAAAGACAGTATTAGAAATAGACTCCCTTAATGAGTAAACACAATTATAATTAAATTATTGAGAAAATTAGAATTGGTCATAAAAAATCATATAGACCGACACCACAAAATGCTAATATATAACAATTTTCCGTATATATAAACAGGGGTATCTTATTAGGAAAAAAATAAAATTTTATTTTATATAAAATATTATTATAAAATTTTGTAGTATTTTGAGAACTGCGGTATAAAGAAAATATCAAGAATAATTCATAATAAGTTTTGTCTCATATATTTTGCAATACTTTTATCGAGGAGCGCCGTGTGGAATTCTTTAGAAAGCAAAAATAATTCTAAAATCTAGCTAATGTAATATAAGTATATACAACCATTGAAACTCCTTAAATTAAGAAAAAAAATATGCATTATAGATGATAATTTTATTTTTTGAGGGGGCAAATAAACTAAAATATATAAATAAAAGTAAAAAAAACTAATACGAAAATCATTTTTTTCTTTTTGGAGGGGCGGCTCCCCCCTTGGGGTGCCTTAGTTACGCCCCTTCTTTCATTTGCCGTAGATAGTAAAAAAATACTTTTAAATTTCATATTTTAATTAAATATATAAATTTATCGAGGGCAAATTTCACTTTCTCACTTCGTCCTCGGACCTCGAACCACTTTATCCCCTCGTACTCTCAATTGTATCGATTTACCCTGTGCACTTGTACAATTGTCCCAATGTAACCCTCTCCGTAAATTTTCACGATTTTGACCTTGAAGCCGTTATTGAAGGTCTGAAAATTACAGGAATGATGACAGGAATGATGAATTCTTTGTTCAAGTTCTTTTGTTTTCAGTCTCAATTCTAAATATTTTGCCTTCAGTTCCTCATTTGCACGCAAAAAATGTTCAACCATTTGCTGAAGCTCTTCCTTTTTTCTTAAGCTCTAACATCCTTTTGTTGATAATACAACCACAACCTCGAGCTCGTTCACACAAAGGAGGATCGAACCATTTGAAAAAAAATCATAGTAATTCACTATATAATTGCAGGACGTACATATTCTCTGTGAAAGCATATTGAACCTTAAAAAACTTACCATAGCAATTAATTCTATTTTCATTAAGATTAGTCGTTGAGTTAACCCTACTTCAGTTTCTTCTAATGTAACTTGAGCCCACACTTGAGATTATAAAATCGAGCAATTAAGGTTATGAAGGGGTAAAGTGATTCAAGGATAGAGTACAATAAGTGGAAATGAAATTTGCCCATTTGTATATGTTTTATCCGCAAGTTGTTGTAGATATAATGATATTGATAAAATTAAAAATATTTGACAAATTAATTATTTTGATCTAAATAATAACATTACGTACGCCACATCCTTCAAAGTTTAATCAAAATCAAATTATAAAGTTAAACAAATCTATTTAATTTTGTCTTATAAAAAAAAATCTACTTAATTTTGAATAATATATTATTCAACCTCCGGAAGTATTTTGATAGCTATGTATGATAGTGAGTTTGTATGATAGTGAGTATGAATAGAATAATAAAGGGTCCATTTGATATACAACCCTAGAATGGAAAATATATAGGGATAGGTCCACCCCTAAAATTCTTCATTTGAGATACACCCCTGGAGAGGCAAAAGTACTATTGTGCCATTAAGTGAAATTTTCGCCCAACTACATCAGTAATTTCGCCCTTGCATTCAACATAATGCCCAACTGCATTTATAATTCTGGGCCTGCATTCAACATTATGCCCAACATCGTTTAGCATTCTGGACCTGCATTTATCAGTTTTACAGATTTATTTATCAAAAAAATATAAATGATTATTTTATTATTATTTTTTATATATACCCTTGTATTTTTTTTATTTTTTTTTTATTTTTTTATTTTTTAATTTTGTTTTATTTTTAGTTCTTTAATTTTTTTTTAATTTTTTAATTTGTTTTAATTTTTTGGGGTCTTAAGATATAAGTCCCTGGTGCCAAACCTTATTAGAACTAAATGACAAGTCTAACTAAAATTTGCTTCACATCCTTTATAAATTTTATTCCAAAAATGCCCTCCACACACAAAAAATAAAATCTGCACTAAGTAATATTTTAAACTGCATTTATAAAAAAAATCTGCTATATGCATTTTAATTTTTGCATCTAATAACTTTGATATTTTTACGTTTAACACGGATTTTCTTTCTTCATTTTACTTTTTTTTTTCAGTATTATAAAAATCTTTTTTCCCCCATTTTATTCTACATATTATTTAAAATTATGAATGTTTTTTTTTTTTTCTGCTATAGTCACCAACAGACACCCATAGGAACTTGTAGTAATCGTAGACACCCATAGGAACCCATAGTAATTGTAGACACACATAAGAACCCGTAGTAATCGTAATTGTCCATAGTTATTCGTACTCACAATTTACAAACCCTAACTTTGCCTTTGAACCCCAGCCGCCATCCATCTGTAGGCACAGTAAACCATAGTCATTCGTAGTCACACTCGTAAAAAAAACGAAATCGTAAAAAAAATGAAACCCTAGATCTACAACCACAGATCTACCACCACAACCGCGTTGCCGCCATAGCCATCGTCTTACCTTTTTCCCCATAACCACTCCCCACTGTAATCGGATCCACCACCACCCTAACAGCCTCCATAGCCGTCTCGCCAGTCCGTCATCCACGATAGCCGCCTTCATACCCATCGTCACCATAGTCGCTGCTAGTTCCACCAACCATCATAGCAGTTTTCATATCCAAGCCCCACAACCAGAGAACCGCCTCAACCAGTCCAGCAATACCCGCCATAGCCACCATACCCGCCGTTGCCACCATACCCGCCTCCATAAACAACCTACCATACCCTCCACCGCCACCTATCACTCAAATCTGATAAAAAAAATTAGAGAAAAGGGGAAGATAGAGAAAAACAACCCACCGGCTACCATACCCACGGCCATAGCAATCAAATCTGCCAGAAAAAAGAAAAAAAAAATACAGAGAGAGAGAGAGAGAGAGAGAGAGAGAGAGAGAGAGAGAGAGAGAGAGAGAGAGAGAGAGAGAGAGAGAGAGAGAGAGAGAGAGAGAGAGAGAGAGAGAGAGAGAGAGAGAGAGAGATACGGTTGAAACAAAGAGAAAGAGAAAAGGGGTGGGGTGGGTTGGGCGGCAGAGAAAAAAGGGTGAGAAGAAAAAAAGGAATGAAAAATAAATGTGATTTTTTATTACTTATATTAAGGGTATTTTCGGGTTAAATAAAAGTTAAAGGATGTGATTCAAATTTTATTTACGACTAAGGATTTAGTTAAAATATTGTATTTGAGGTTGTCCCCCATATCTAATTAATTTTGATTTAAGGGGTGTCTAACATATTACCCCTAATTTTTTTCAATTTTTTGATAAATTTACTGTACTGAAATTGACTACACATGACTATAGTATACGGACAGTCATTTATAGTTATATGTAGTCATATACTGTTTTTTTACCCCAAAATTATGGTCGACCGATTATGTAACCCGTTGATTATATAAAAAAAACTTCATTTATACCAACAAATAAATTCACAATTTGAATCTTGTTATTATAAATCAATTAGTACCCAACAAAAAAATCGAAAAACACAATCATTAACATCAGCATAGTATACATCAGAAGAAATGCATATCTTTTATATAAAAAATATATAATTACATGCTACTAAACGTGACTATATATAATTACATGTATATGACCATATGTGACTATATATGACTACATGTATATGACCATATGTGACTATATATAACTACATGTATATGACCATATGTGACTATATATAACTAACTACATGTATATGACCATATGTGGCTATATATAACTACAGATAACTAACTATATGAGTATAGTCATATATAGTATAATTTGAATTTATAGCTTCAAATCTCACTTTTCAACCCGACAACAACTCCGATCTATCTGTCCCAATATGAATCTCGAAATTAGTATATGACCATATGTGACTATATATAACTACATGTGACTAACTATATGAGTATAGTTATATATAGTATAATTTGAATTTATAGTTTCAAATCTCACTTTTCAACCCGACAACAACTCCGATCTATCTGTCCCAATATGAATCTCGAAACTAGAACACTAAAAGCAGGCTTGGTTCGACCCCAAACCAAAAAAAAAACGTAAAATAAAAAAAAAAAGAGAAAATCCACCCCCTATAAAACCCTTCCCCGTCGCCACACCTGCGCCACCGCAAGCTCCTCGCCGACCGCTCAAAACTGTGACACATAAAATACTAATACTATCAAATTCATTCGCCATTGAATCCTATACTGTTGACTTCATAAATATTAATAATTAAAAGAAATATCAAGGCTCACAATCCACTCTCTTCAACACACATACATACCCTCACTTCCACACACTCACAACAGTTAACTTTACAACAATTATAGGCTAGAAGATTATGAAGGTATTTTCCTCAAAACTCAATTTAGGAATGACATACTCACAGAAGCCGCCATATGATTGTATGTGCCACTGCAACCTAAAAATTAAATTCAACCAAACCAATCATAAAAAACAATCAACGATTCAATTTTTCGATTAAATATATACAAAACAATGAAAAAAAATGAGACCCAATTACAATCACATATCGGAAAAATCACCAAATTAGCCCTGTTTTGTTTTACCGGAAGAATGGTTTTCAGAAATCGAGATCAGTTTTCGGGACTTCGGCGATTCTGAGAGCCCATGAAATTAGCATGAGGAGAAACCCAGTAGCCAAAGAGAGCATCGATGTTAGCCATGGAAATGGGTACGCGTTCAGGCTCCACCACGTGGTGAAGTAAATCCCGATCTTCTGTTTTCCCGTTGCCTCCGACGATTCTAAAATCGGCTCCGATTGATCGGCCTCGTACGCCTTGTAGATAACCATAGAAGATTGCTCCTTCTCTCTGTCAGTAGAAGTGACTGGACCTTCGAGACGTGGAGCGGTTTGGAAGGGGAAATAGTGCAACTCCGGAGAGTTTTCGCCGCCACGAGAGAAGGCAACACCGGCGAGTGATGGCCAGATCTGGCGAGAGAGAGTAAGAAAGAGGGAGAGATGAAGAGAGATGGAAAGAACGGCGGTGTGAGTTCGAAGAGAAAAGATTAGAAGGGTTAGGGCATATATTGAGTTAAAACTAAAATGGGTAAAATAGGTACTTCAAGTTGTCTAGGGGGGTCTCACTAATTAAGATCATAATTTGAGTTTTTGACTAGAGCAGAAAAAATTGTTGTGCCTCCTTATATATATTTTCAAAACTAGGGGGTTATCACTCATTTTCCCTAATAATAAATTATAATATGAAAAATTGCTCTAATCCACCTAAAATAAATATTAATTAACCTGGTGACAATTTTATAAATGTGAAAACATACGATATTCCTCGAAAAAACATACGTTATTTACTTACAGAAAAAAGGAAAATCTCTAAAGTTTCTTTTAATAGAAAAAATATTACTTAAAGTTTAAAGTAGCTTAAGAATTATGTGAGATATTATAAAAAAATTATTAAAAGTAATTTGTAATATCAAAGATTGCATACCATAACATTTATAACTTTGGGGAAATTTGTTAGACACCCCTTATTTTGGACTTATATAGGTGGAAATCCTAGTTTTTAGATGAATATAGGCAGAGGTCCTTTGATAAAAAAAAGTAATATAAATAAAATAAATTAATTAGTATATAGACATAAACATTCTCAATTAATAAGAAAACAAATCTAATCTCTCTCTCTATCTCCAATCTCACGTTTCTCTCACCCTATATTTAATCATTCGTCTCTCTATCCCTATGTATCTCACGCCTCTCTCCCTCCATCTCGTGGTCCTGTGTTTTTTTTACTTTATTTTTTTTCGATGATGAAATAATATAGAGAATGAAAAAAAGGATCTTTTTAGATATTAGATGATTTCGTGGTGAAAAATTCAGAAATCCAAAATCCTTGCCAAATTTCGCATTGTGTCTTCCGTATGTAGAATCTTCCCATCGTTTGTTGTTAGCAATTTCCGTTTGCAGGTTGTTTTAACTTTGTTTGTTGTTTGAAGAATTGAGTTTGATGTTGAGATTCGATTCCTTTGGTTTACAATTTGTAAGGTATGTCTTAAGTTACATTTTGCAAACACTGTTTAATGTTTTTGCTTTTTACAATTTGTAAGGTTGTTTTTGTTGATGTTTTTAATGATGCTGATTTTTGTTATTTTTTTTTTCAATTTCCTGTTTGTATTTGGCGAAGTCATAAGTAGTTTATTGCTAGCAATTCCATAATGCAAGTTCTGCTGATTTTTTTCTTCATTTTGCTGTTTGCATTTGTCGAAATCATTGGTCTTTTTTTTTTTTTGTTTTTTTGCAATTCAATAATAAAAATTCTTATTTTTCAGTTTGCTATTTGCAGTTCACAGAGTCA
Source organism: Erythranthe guttata (assembly GCF_056151865.1). Classification (NCBI taxonomy): domain Eukaryota; kingdom Viridiplantae; phylum Streptophyta; class Magnoliopsida; order Lamiales; family Phrymaceae; genus Erythranthe; species Erythranthe guttata. The sequence goes on along the minus strand of NC_142543.1, from coordinate 14,187,071 downwards.
TAGGCGTCGCAGTTCACGAAATGGCGATTTTAGAGTACGAGTTTGTAAAATAAATAGTTATTTTTTTTTACGAATTAATTAAATTTCTTAGTTAATATTTGGAAGAGAGATGTTCGTGAATTTTTTTTGAGAGACATATTTTTTGGGGATTTGATTTGATTTAACTTAAGTGTATTTTGCCACAATAAATATTATTAATTTATTAAAACATGGAGATTTGACTTGGATCTATATACATATTATAATATATAGGGATGTATAGCAAATTGCCCATTTAACTCAACCTTATATGTTTGTCCGTACTTTATTTAGCACCTCAAATTTTAGGACTATTTATTTTATCTAATATACTAAGTTGTGGAATTATTTTTTCAATTTATCTATTTATTTTTATATGAATTATATTTTTCTTTATTCTCTTCAGATTACTATAAATGATTGAATATTGACAAATTAAAACATAATCATAAATAAATTATTTGAGCTAAATGATGACTAAAATATAGTCAAATAATATCTTATTAGAAAACTCTTTGAATGTACTTTAATATGAAAAAATATGTTTTCAAACTTCAAATTGTTTTAGAAGTTATAATAGAAATAAAAAATAGAAAAAAACACTTTGAATATGAAAAGTTACTTGTATAGTTAACCTTTGAATGAAATATTAACTAAATTACATCATTATCCTTTAATTTCTATAAACTCTAAAATATATGTAGGGATAATTTTGTTCCTACAACAAATGAAAGAATCCTTCCTAGCATTCATGTGTTATAGATAGTATAGATATATATACGTGCATACATGTTAAGTTTAAAACCTGGTGGGGCATTATTTGAAATTTGAGAAGCTTTTAAAACATAAAACTTGCTTTCAATATTTTAATTACTTTGTAATGTCTCCTTCAATGTGGTTATGAAGTCATTAAAATTTATTTGACCCTTAAGGTCACAACAACCCTGTAAATAGTGTCATTAGTTTATTTTCTAGGGTATCACATAAACATACAACACTAAGCATACGTACATACACGTCCACAAAGCATGCATCATCTTCTATATTTTTATATATACTTGGGGCACTTAAATAAGGTTTGCCTTTGAGTTTTTATCTTGGGAGTATGATCGGTCATGAATGCATGCACGAGTGGAGGCAATTATTCTCTTAGGACAGTGTCTTGGTGGCACGATATCTATTCAAGTGAGTTGTTCTACTGATTTATTGCTTTTACTTCAATCTACTTTATAATCCTATATGATTATCTTAATTTGATGTATTGAATGTTTTATATTGTTTATTATAAAATGAATTTTCCAAAATATTAACGACAAATATTACAGATACTCAATGCGCATAATATACAATACGACCCGTGATATATGATTTTTCAAATTATACTGCTAATAAATAGTAGGGTTAATAACACTTACCCCTTAAAATTGCGAATTAACGCTTACCCCCTCCATTAATGAGTTTAATGTAAGATCTTTGACTTTAATTATGTGCCATTTTACTTCCCAAATGTCCTTCTAGTTTTTAATAATATGGAATAACATCTTTTCAACTCTTTCAAAACATCAATTTCGTGAAATATAAAATTATTAAGAATATGATTTCAATTTATGGTTTACCTCTGCTTTTTAATTACTATATCACCTTATATAAATAAAAATCTCAATTTCCTTTTTAAATTATAACATATGTTAAAGCATTGATGAGAAGAAAAATATTATTTTCAAACTTAAACATCCAACCTTTTCTTATAATAATTATAAATTTTAAAAATTTATTTTAGTTAATCCAACTTAAATGTTAACAATAATTTTTTAATATGTTCAAGTTTCAAGTTGTGATTTCTTATTAATTTGTATTTATATTAGACTTATATATGAATTTAGATTTATATTAGGATAAATCATATTCAACAATTGTATATTATACACTAAAAGGAAATGACTAATATTCAACAAGTTCCTGTTAAGCGTATCAGACAGTTTGGCCGAGTGGTCTAAGGCGCCAGATTTAGGCTCTGGTCCGAAAGGGCGTGGGTTCAAATCCCACAGCTGTCATTTTATTTATATCTATTTTATATTTTGTATTTAAACCACAACAAAACATTAAATTTATTAAACAATTTTTTTGTACAAATTGGCATGGAATACAATATTGGAAAAAAAAAACAAAAAAAAATCGGTGAACTGTAATATATATGAGATTAGCGATACATCTTATATATAAAATAAGTTAATACTAGGTCAACCTAGGATAACACTAATGGTAATTTGAGAAGTAGGAGAGGGGCAGGAATTCGAACCTCAGACATAGTAGAGTTGGTGTTATGTACAAACTCTCCTAATGAGGGTTGATATCGTTATCTTTACTTTATCCGCTATTTTTTAATATATAGAAGAAGTTAACGCTAGGTCAACCTAGGATAAACCTAATGGTATTTTTTTTAAAACTTTTTTAAAATAATTTTTCTATTTTTATATTCCACGACATTTTATCCTTTTTTTTTTGAAATTCGAATCCCATTAGAAATTGGGGAAGTAGGGAGGGGGCAAGATTCGAACCTCAGACCTAGTAGAGGTTATTATTATTGGTGCTATTATTGTTATTATTATTATTATTATTATTCCGCTTTCCTTAATATCTTCTTTGTAACTATTATTTATTATTATTTTATTTGTCTACTACTGTCTCCGTTCATAAATGTGTCTCTTTTCATTTTGCACAAGTATTAACACTCAATAAATGTGGCTTGATTTTAGGAAAAACCATATAAAATTACTTAAATGACCTCTTCGTTGTAAAATTGGCCTATTTAATCTAGCTCTTTGGTTTGCGATTGTGGAAATACATAAAACGACAATGATAGAGGGAGGAGAAGGAAACAAAACAAATGAACAACAAGAGAGACAAACGTAGATAGATAATTGTGGGTGTAGGGGAGGGAAGAATGACATTTATATAGGTGTAATCCACCGGAAGTTACAAAGGAGTTACAACCACTACTAAGTCTAGGGATAGGTGGGGTACTGGAAAGTTGATAATCCATAGTAGAATATGGAGGTTACAAGCTCTCATGTGTTGGGATAGAAAGACCCATTTTTTCATATTATTTACAACACTTCCCCTTGGGGAATGACTTTCAAAACATCACTGTGCTTTTCATGTTGCCTCGTTATAACCATCCGAATAATAAAAACCCAGTGGGGAAAAACAACCTCGGCTAGGAAAAATAGTACAACGCACAATCTTTCCAACCAGCATGTGTTGCCGCATTAAAACCTTGGCGAGTGACGAAAACCCCGTAGGAAAAATAAACCTCGCACGAAGGAAAAAGAGTACAACAGGGCACCCGCGTATCTTCTGGAAACTAAGTACCTACACGGTACTCCCCCTCAAGTTAACTCCCCCTGATATGTACTAGGGAGTGAGCTCGGATAGTCTACTAAAGTCAATAGCCTTAACATGTTTTCAAAAGTTGACTTTAGGCAAAACTTAGTCTAAAAGTTGGAGTACTTATCTCGAATTTTGATATGCGGGGTCCTTATTTGCTTAAGCTATTATTTTTGCTGATCGAAGAAAACTTCAAAGTTATTTACTTGGAGTTGTCACATCTAATGAAGTCCATCTAAATTTTCTCAATGCATATTGTATTATAGTAAAATTCAACCCCGTAGGATCTTCTATCTTAGTCAATTTACAGGAATCTCGAACATCAGGCCATGTGCATTCACTCACTATCTCGTGAAGCAAAAATCATGCGTGATTTGACCTGGTGGACAACTAATATACTTTTCCCAAAACCCCAATACATAACTATATTCCCAATACTAAACCACAGACTGAGAACGAGCTTTATGTGGATATGATTTCTGGTCAATGCCAATATAAACCACAAGCTTCGAATCTTTCAGTGATGCATACGACGTGTCGGTAAGGTGAGCTAAGTCTACCTAATAAATTTACCGAAAATGTTAAATCATATCGAGCACATGGAGTTAGGTGTAATGATGCATATATTGCATTTACATATGGCACTTCAGGTGCTAACAGTTCCTCGTCTTCCTCTATGCGACGGAATGAATCATAGGACTTATCTTTGGGCTAAATACCTAACACGCAAGTGCACTTATCGCAAACAAGCAGTAAAAGTGGACTCGTGAGAGTCGGATGTCGATCCCACAGGGAATACTCAAATTATCTAATCCTAAGTACCAAATTCTAACAACTATGATTTTTATCCAGCGCAAGGTTGTCAATTTTAATCAACTAAATAATTAAAATAATTATAAAAGCAAATAAACATGAAAGAATATCAATAAAAACGGATCTAGGATTTTATCTTCCCCGTATGCGGTAATTCATCACCCAATTAAACCTCTATCATGCAAGTTACAATTCCCGATTATTAACCCGAGATACTCAATTACTCATAACCCGCTGCCGCGTGTATAATGAGTCTATTATTCATAAACGATTCACTATATGTCTATGCAAACCAATTACGAATAAAACATTAACTAACAAGTCTCGTAAATGGCTACCTAAGGTATTATCTTTATGTCTACGATATGCAATTGACACATTCATCCGGTGAAAACTACTCGAAGGCTCTTCTATCCCTGTTCTAATTATTAAAACGATCTGTCAATCAATTCTAACAAAAAAACATAGCAACATAAATTAGCTAGGTTCATGCGCTAAATAAGATCGAATAGAAGAAATAATCATGGAATTTAAAATTGCATAATATTATAAAAATAGGTTCGAATCACCACATAGGGTTCCAACAAAATCCTAGATTGAAAACTTAGCTACTCGTAATTCTTATGATAAACAAAATAGAAAAAATAAAATAAGTAAGAAAAACTATGCTTGAGTCTTCGTTGATCTTCGTTCTTCGCGTTATGTGGTGTAAAGTTCCGTGCTTATGGTGTAGAGACTTGTTGCTTTTATAGGCTTTTCTTGATAAGGAAGTAGTGGAAACCTAATAGGAATCAATTTCCGCCACTTTCCCTCATCAGGATTTGTTCTTCAATTTTAGCCATGTTGGATTCCAAATCTTGGAATGTTGCGAATAAAAATTGTAGCCCTTCAAATTAGCTTTCCGATGCCGCCAAAATCAACTGATTTGGAGTTCGTAAGAGAGAGATATGCTCGAAATGGTGGACACTTCCAAAGCTGTGGCGAGATTCTTTCTTCCAATTTGATTTATTTCCTTATTTGCAACTTTTTCCTTTCTTTTTGATCTTTTTTTCCTTCATGGACACATAATTCTCATTTTTCACCTATAAAACACAAAAACAATCAATTAAAGCACAAATATAATTAAATCTAAATAAAAGATCCACGTAAAGTAAACGTATTGAGCGTAAAATCTACACTCAACAGTTATTCCACTATCGAACTCCCAGAGGTGTTACTCGATAGTTCGCTTTATCCATAACATCTTTTGGATGTAATCCGATTGATTGAAAAAAATTTAATTTACGTCATAAATTTTAAGTCGGTAGGGATAACAAATTAGTCTCATTTAGATCTTTGATCTTGAACTCAAATTTTCAACAGTTGAGTTTTTCTTACTTGACTTCTTCAGGAGTCCAAATCAAGTTCATGTCCCTAATATAAATTATAACAATAGGAACAATCAATACCAATTATTGTTCACATATTCTCTTCCGAAGCAATTATTCACTGAGGCGATTATCATATATTCTTCTGGAATATTTCAAGTCATAATTTAAGTGAACGTCTCAGCTCATATATGTTCTGTGGCCTGGAACTAATTGTCTCAGGAAAACATAGTCCTTTAGGGACTTTCATATATAAATTTGTATCTAGATCCCCCCGTAAGATACTTTGTGACCACTTATTTAAAAACATTCACTGTGAGAGCGTATACCTCTGTAAGATCAATCACCTGAAAGCCGAAACTCAAAACCCGAAATGTAAGATCAATCATAGGTTGCTGAGGAAATCCTTGAACTATGAGATGAGTCTTCGAACTCCCAATATCATTTGCTCATAAATCATTGTACTTATGCGATGAGTCTTCTGGCTCCCAATCTCGTTCGTATGAGATGAATCTTCTGGATCCCAATCTCGTTTCATTAATTGAGCTATGAGATGAATCTACTGGTTCCCAATCTCATTTCATTCCTTGAGCTATGAGATGAGTCTCCTGGCTCCCAATCTCGTTTGAGCTATGAGATGAATCTTCTGGTTCCTAGTCTCATTTCATTGCTTGAGCTATGAGATGAGTCTCCTGGCTCCCAATCTCGTTTGAGAAAAGATGAAACTTTGCAATCTCATTTCATTCCTTGAGCTATAAGATGAGTCTTGTGGCTCCCAATCTCGTTTGAGCTATGAGGTGAATCTTCTGGTTCCCAATCTCATTTCATTATTTGATTGAGGTTTTATATCATCACTCGATAAAAAGTTTAGTAGCTAATGTTTAAGTAAATATGTCATCGACGATCCTTTCAGCCTAACCAGGTTGTTGGCATCATAAACAGTTCATCGTTTCTTGTGCGCATTCTCCAAAGTGGCCTTTCCCACATTTCGGGCAGATTGGTTTTGCTGGTGGCGGCAGTAATTTGGTCGGTTGGCGTACGGGCTGAATTTATTTTCCTTGAAATGGATGGTTGCCAAAGTTACCGTTTTTCCATGGGCGTGGAGCAACTCCTTGTGGTCAGCGGTTGTTTTGAATTTGTTTTTTATCTTGGGCAGCCATGAGAGCCTTGTCCATTGATTGATGGAAGGTCAAGGCGTCGGACATATGGATATCTCTACGGATTTCGGGTTGGAGGCCGCGAATTAAATGGTTCTTCTTTTCCTCAGCGTCTCGAGCAATGGATGGGGGCGTAGAGACAGCCATGTTCGAAAAGTCGGATGTATCCGGTCATTGGTAAGTCGCGTCGACGGAGTTCTAGGAATTCTTTGAGTTTGTGAGCTCGTACATCTTTCGAGAAATATTTTTCGAAAAATTGAACTTTGAATTTTGACCATGGAAATGTTTCGAGGGTTGTTGCTTCTTTGATTCCTTCCCACCAATGATGGGCTTCGTTTTAAAGTAAGAACATGGCACAATGTACGCAATCGCGATCGATCATTTGCATGTAGTCGTATATTAATTCGAGGGATTTGATCCACTCTTCCGCTGTGGCGGGATCAGTACCACCATGGAATTTTGAGGGATTCATGTTGGGAAAATTGGTTAAAAATTGAGTCATGAACATTTTTTTATCAATACGGTCTAAATTGAGTATATAAATGAATTTTGGATTTTGGATTAGAACCAATTTTGTGGTGAATGAAAAAATTACAAATCCAAAAATATAAGGAAAGTGGAATTTTGAGTTATCCCACATTGGAAAAGTAGAGAAGTACTGAGCTGTATATATATCAAAATATTGGAACAAAGGGTCACGCCCTTTGGGCATTCAACTTTGTTTGGGAGAAAGGCCTATATGTTATGTGTTTCAAATCGTGCCCACACGCGCGCGCGCGCCGCCGCTGCCGTCCGATCGGATCGGATTTGGATTTGGGCTCGGGCTCGGGCCCAAATCACTACATTAATTTTTTGGGCCCATCTCGATTGGTCTGACTGGTTTGAATTGGTGCGGCCGAACCAATGCAAACCATTCGGCTCAACTCAAAATGGTGCAACCATTCAACCAACATGTACCTTTTGCTTCAAAGGACACTACTTATAGACCCTAACTTTCCCAGAATTCCTCACTTCAAATCCAAAATAAGCCTACTTCATATTAAGCCTACCATTCACAGATTCTCTCGAAAAGTTCTACACAAAGTACAGTTCGTCGTACTTGGGATTTGGAGTGCTCCTATTCCAAGCCTTGCCGTTGTATCTTGGGAGACGATTTCCATTTAATCCGTTAGCACCGTTGCGGGGAAATTTCGTCTTAAGGACATAGTCAACTCGCCTCGGCAAATTCACGTTCATAGCAGATTACTTCCAACAATTCATTCTAAGGAATCGTTCGTATATAGCTTGAGGCGCATTATTTTGAGGTTGGTTACGTTGGAGAAGTTGTTCGATTTGGCATTAGTAGAAGAAGGAAACTTAGGTCGAAGCTAACACCATTACTAGAAGCGAAGGCTTAGATCAAAGCTATTGCCATATGAAAAAAAAGAAATCTTAGCTCGAGACTAATGCCATTAGGGGAGGTGGAAAGCTTAACTCGAAGCTAATCCCATTAGGACAGCAAGAAGTTTAGCTTGAAGCAAATGTCATAGGAGAGAGGGAAATCTTAGGTCAAAGTTAATACCATTCGGAGAGGAGTAAAGCTTGGGTCCAAGCTAATATTAGGAGAGGAGATAAACTTAGCTCGAAGCTAATTCAACTTAGAGAGAATGAAATCTTTGGTCCAAGCTAAAGCCATTAAGAGAGTAGAAAGGCTTAGCTCGATGGTAAAGGCTTTAGAAGAGGAAGAAAGCTTAGTTCGACGCTAATGCCATTGAGAGAGGAGGAAATATTAGGTTGAAGTTAATGCCATTAGTAGAGGATGAAAGCTTAGGTCTAATTAGTTAATGCCATTAGGAGAAGAGGAAGGCTTAGGTCGAAGCTATTGCCACTTAGAGAGGAAGACATCTTAGCTCGAAACTAATATCATTAGGAGAGCTCGAAAGCTTAGCACGAAGCTAATGCCGCCATTAAGATAGGAGGAAATCTTAGGTCCAAGATAATCTTAGGAGAGGAGGAAAGATTAGCTTAGAGCTAATACCAATCGGAAAGGTGGAAAGTTTTGGTCCACGCTAATGCCATTAGGAGAGGGAGAAGGCTCAACTCGAAGGTTAATGCTTTAGAAGAGGAAGAAAATTTAGCTCGACGCGAATTCCATTGAGAGAGGAGGAAATACTAGACCGAACCTAATGACATTAGTAGAGGGGGAAAGCTTAGGCCTAAGCCAATGCCATATAGGAAAGAAAATCAGAAACACGGTATATGCAAATATAGGGAATTAGTGTTTAAATCAGAGATTTATTGATTTACAAAATTATCTCTAGGTTTTAATTCAAAATATCTTTCTTTTATATATAACTAGCATTTTCCCCCATGCGATGCACGGGGTAGCATTTCAAATGAAAATGATGATTAGTTTAATACATGATAATTACAATCATAATAAAATTTATTAGTGATATCGATAACAACATCAACATTTATATGGATTTAATAATACAAACTCATTAAAAAACTATAAAAACTTAATTGCCAATCATTAAATAAATGAAGCATATTTTTTATTAGAAAAATAGGCTGGAAAATAATAATAATAATAATTAAAAAATATGGATTTAGTGGATTATGATTGTGCTAGCCGAGATTTGGTGTTAAAATAATTAGAAAAAAATAGCTGCAAAATAGGAGATAAAAAAATATTTACACATAAATTAATTTATTTTTACAAATATGTCACTAGGGTTTCTTAGTTACTCTTGCGTTTCTTTCTTTTGTGATTTTGTTTTAAAATAATTAGAAAAAAAAGCTGCAAAATATGAGATAAAAAAATATTTACACATAAATTAATTTATTTTTACAAATATCCCATTAGGGTTTCTTAGCGTTTCTTTCTTATATATAAGATATTTACTCATTTTGTACATAAAATTGTGTTCATATTTATTCACGTAAATTTTATATAAAATACATCATATAAATATGAATTAAGATTCATTTATATTGAGATGTTTTATAAGTCCCTAACCAAACATCTTTATTATTCTAGGTTCAAGAGCTATATTTCTTTCACCAATAAGCTCATTCCTTTAATATTTATTATAAATAAAGGAAAATCTATGTATATGACAAAATTACCCCCAACCCTTTACACCAAATTCTTAATTGTAACTCCAATTTAATCAATTTTGACTACGAAAATCCAATTTGACTTAATTTTTTTCAAAAACTTTTTTTTTTCAATTTTATTTTTTTTTTTTTTTTTTCTGGTCTGTTTTTTCCGCCGCCAAATTCCGGCGTTGATTTTTTTTTTTCTTGTCTATTTTTTCTGCAGCCGGATTTCGGCGTTGACTTTTTTAGTTTTTTTTTACCCCTGCCGCTAAACGTTGACCGTTATTTTGCTGTCATTAACTTTAATTATACTATCACTAACACTAAGTGAACGTAATTATACTGTCACTAACGGTATATTAACATAATTGTACTGTCGTTGACAATACATTTATGTAATTGTACTGCCGTTGACAGTACAATTAGAGTCAATGACAATATTATTATTTTTTGTTTGGTTATTTTGTTTTAATTGTGCTTGATTTGTTGACAAGTCAACATAATTATATTACTGTAGTTAAAATAAATGTTATATGTTTTGTTGATATTCCTTTTATTCGCTTATTCGGTGCTTTATATGAAAGATTGTGATTGTGATATTGTGTTATTATTGTTACAAAAAATTTATACGTTTTTATCAATCCATTATTGTTTGTATTTTTTATTAATTTTGAAATAATTTGTTGAAATGTATCCATTATTTCTTTATAATCATTTTTGTTTAAACTTTTTAATTTTACTATACATAACTAAGATAAACAATCAAAGTTTTCTTATTGAGGACATTGAGTCCACATTGTTTCATTCAATTAAAAAAAACATTTCTATAAACAACCTAATCATCAATTTAAAATCTTGGGACTAGAATTGGGACTAGAATTAGTATTAGGAATAACATTAGCATTATCTTATTACCATTGCCATAAATATTAGCATTAAAATTAGTATTAGCAATTTTGAGTTGCATCAACATTATGATTATGTTTCGGATTAGCATTATCATTAGCATATAAGTATTAGTTTAGTATTATTATTATTATTGATATTATTATTAATATTTGTATTTGTATTAGCATTAGGATTAGGATTAGAATTAGCATTATCATTACCATTAGCATTTAGGATTAATATTATATGGATATTAACATTATGATTATGATGCATATTAGTATTATCATTATGATTGGAATCATTATTAAAAATTAGAATTAGCATATTAGGAATAATATTTAAAATTAGTGTTAGCATTAGCATATTTACATTTCTATAATGATTCTTAGAATTATGATTCGTATTATTATTAAGATGATGATTATAATTAGAATTAATATTAGAATTAAGATTAGCATTACCATTAAAATTAGGATTAGGATTATGATTAAGATTAGGATTATGATTATGATTGGAATTAGTATTAGGACTACAACTAGGGTTAGCATTAATATTAGTGTTAAGATTAGGATTAAGATTAACTTTAGTATTATGATTAGAATTAACAATAGAATTACTAATAGTAATAATATTATTATCAGCTTAGTCTTAATATTAGCATATTACTATTAGTATTAGTAATGGTAATGGTAATGATGATGGTAAAAATAATGATAATGGTAATAATTGATATTGGTATCAATATTGATATTAGTATTGGTATTGATGGTAATATTGGTAATGATAACGATAATGATAATGGTAATGCTAATAGTATTGGTATTGGCGTAGGTAATGGTAATGGTAACGGTAATGATAACGGAAATTGTCATGGTAATGGTCATGGTCATGGTCATGGTAATGGTAATGGTAAGGATATTGGTATTGATAATGATATTAGTATTGCTATATATGTATCGGTACTTGTATTAGTCTTCGTACTTGATATGCCTAATTGGGCCAACCCAATAAACCTACAATTTCTTTACCTACCGGGCCACGAGCCCAATATTGAAGACCACTACTACCGAGGCCCAATCACCTTTAAATAAGGTTTTGGCCCGACAACCTCAACTAACTAAACTTCAGCCCAATCAATAAGGTATAAATAACAGTTTGAACTCATTCTTTAAAATACTTCCTATTATCTGAATAATACTACAACTATCCGCACGTCTGACTTGAGCGTCGGAGGGGTTTCCGCCGGATCAACCCCCGGCTTAGTTTACTTTTTCTATGATCCCATGTATCTCAAGGTCATCAAGCTCGTGAGCCTGTGATCCACTCTGCTCTTCCAGCTCATCCTACTCCAATTCTCTAAGGTGATCTAACTAAAGCATCATCATTTTGGCGCAGTCTGTGGGAAGGCAAACATAATCACGTAGCGAACGATGGCCTTGAGACATTTTCCCAGGGGGAGTGTGACACTGCTGACGACCTCCCACCTCGTGGAGGCTCTGGCTTGCCACTTCCTCCTACTCGTGCTCGGGATCCACTACGAGACCTTCCTCGGATGTCCCACTAGATCCTCAACATTATTCACTTCTTCCCGCCCCTCGATCGGTTCAGACAACCGAGGAGGCCCTTCAACGCTAGCAAGGGTCATAGACCTCCCTGGGGGCTTACCTCTGCCCCCAAAATATTTCGTTCGCCAAGGGTTATCGTCTCCCTGGGGGTTTACAGTGCCCCCAAAACATTTCGTTCGCCAAGGGTTATCGACTCCCTGGGGGTTTATAGTGCTCCCAAAACATTTCGTTCGCCAAGGGTTATCAACTTCTACATTTTCCTTTAACGGTTCAGATAATCGAAGAAGACCTTCAGCATATGATCACGGAAGATTCAAGTCGTGCTGCCACTGAATCAGTGCCACCATACATCGTCAAGGTTGGGCATCTCATTCCAAGGTTTTGTGATCGCTTCATCCTAAAGTTGGGAGCTATCCCATCCGAAGGTGTTAGGCATCTCATCCCAAGGTTTCGTGATCGCCCCATCCTAAAGTTGGGAGCTATCCCATCCGAAGGTGTTAGGTCTCATCATAAGGTTTCGTGATCGCCTCATCCTAAAGTTGGGAGTTATCCCATTCGAAGGTGTTGGACATCTTGTTAGAGTAGGTGACCAACAAGCCAACATGTGGCTGTGGTTTTTCGTATTTATTATTGTAATCAACGAGCATTTATTCGTATTGATGATAAAAAAACTTGGCATTCTATATCTTTGTCCCTTTGTCACAAGCATAGATATAGTCCTCACAGTTATTACAAGTACGGGTAAATGATCGTTAGGATCGTGAGATATTTACTTTAGTATTATAACTGTTAAACTTGTTCCTAGTCGAAGGGTTACACCACCAATGAGGATATCGGCCTTTCCCATTAAGAGACTAGCACTTACTGTATGTGTACTGCATCTCATCAGTAAACGGTATTGTGATATCGGCATGCATAAGTGGGTGCTCGTAAGTTGACGAGTTCACTGAACTCCCTCACCCTAGAAATCTCTAAGTGGTTCCCAATAATCGAGTAGAGATATCTATGGTATAGTTGTACACCATTAGTCCTTATGACCTAGACATCACCGTGACTTCACTAGAGGACCAGCTGTATCGTGACCTGTCATTGAGTTCCACCGAGGACCATCCCAAGGGCCAGTGTTCGTCAGTCCGAAATCTAGTAGGAGGTCTGTGCATTGTAGTCGGGGATTCGATCGCTAGAATACTCTTGGATGTCCTGTGTGTTCTGATAGTTTGTAATCATTCTAAGTCTCTGGCCAGAGCTGACTAAGTGATGATTAGAGAATTCGATTCTCTAAGTCATGCACGTAACGATTACAACACTTAGAACGACCGCACTTTCATTGAACATATAAAGAGGTCTCGATGAACCAATGCCTCTAGTTCGATCGGGACATATGTATTGAAGGGACCGTACTGTACGTTAACTATATCCGAAGGTTCTTGCAGGCACTTCATTTGTATCTAGGGAATCATGACGCGTAGTTGCTAGACGCCAATCTTGATTCGTTGGGTGATTAAGGTGAAACGAGTTTCATCTTAATCGTAACTCTAAGGGACGAGTTTTGACCACAAAGGGTTGTGGGCCCACGGCTAGCTTACACCTGAACCATCGAGGGTCACACTGCTCATGCACATGAGATCTTTGAATAAACGGTCAGAGATAAAATGGTTTATATTTGCATGATTGGAAGTCAATATGATTGGGTCCAATATTCGTAATTTGGAATTATGAATGAGAATAAGAAAAGGAAAAGAATAGGCGAACATCTTAGTGGACTTTCTAAATCGGGAAGTTTCCAAATTTAGAAAGTGCACTGAATTAGAGTTTCCACTTTTGGAAAGTTAGAAATTGAGAATTGGCACTCGTAGTGACGAGGACATTATAATTATTCCGAAAATGTAATCATTACAATTTTCCGATCATTGAATTAAGAGCGACGAGCAAGTAAAAGAACTAACAAACTTAAGCTGTTGGGCCCGGTCCAACTTAAGCCTGTTAGGGTTTTATGCAAGACACTATAAATACTTGATTTATAGGTCTTGCACAAGACACATAACACGCCCCTAACCCTAGCGGTTGTCTCTCTCGATCGGCCACCCTCTCCCACGGCCACCACCGCCTCGTTGGCCGATTACTTTCGGTAGTTCTTTCCTTCCTTATTTTCTTCCGGTTTTCTAACTATTACGTGTCTAGTGCCACGTGTTTAGTAGATCGAAGTATATGAGGTGAAATCCGAGAGGACGGAGATCAAAGATCGAAGATCAAAGAATCGAGGAGCAGCACACGAGCCGAGGTCGCACGCATCCCCACGCGCCGCCCGAAGACCGCGCGTGAGTCACACGCGCCGCCGTGGCCCGTCTTGCCGCTGCTGCCGCTCCACAACTGCTGCCCCAGATTGTACGGATTGGTTTCCGTAGCAATCCCGTTTTGCTTAGTCCGCCTACCTCACGCTTCAAGAGGTAAACTCACGAATTCATTGTTCTTGATTCGTTTACTTTTAAATAAAATGTTCATGTTCGTTATTGTATGATTTCATGTGATTACATGAAATCGTTTTATTTGTTGCGAGCATGTTATTTGATTTAAACGCGAGCATGCTAGTTGATTTAAATTAGGGTGAATAATTAAGCATGTATGTTGTTTTTAATTTCGCTGGAAGCGCAAAGGTACTCAATTAATTGTTTTCAATTATCGGGCATGTGTTTAGGTTTTTTAAATTCGTTTAATTCGCATAAAATTTTTGTTTTCCGCTGCGTACACGTGTCCGATTCCCAACACATCTCATCCCAAGGTTTCGTGATCGCCTCATCCTAAAGTTGGGAGCTATCCCATCCGAAGGTGTTAGGCATCTCATCCCAAGGTTTCGTGATCGCCTCATCCTAAGTCGGGGGCTATCCCACCCCAAGTTTGGGCATCTAATCACAAGGGTTGTACATCCACTTACCTTTCAACACCAAGTATGTTCACATCCCATCTCAAGAGCCGGATATGGTTTCCCTACTAAAAAAATAGAACATTATCCCAAGGGGTGAAAACCAACCACCTAAAAAAAAAAAAAAAAAAAGAATCGCATGTGCACACCACGCGTGCGTGGCGTACACGCACCAGACGCGCGCCCAGATCGCGCGCGCGTAGGTAAAAAAAAAAAAGTTGAAGAGCGCGTGCACAACATGCGCGCGTGAATACCACGCGCCCAAAAGGCTCAAGCGCGCGGAAATCAAAAAAAAAAAAAAAAAAAAAAAAAAACAAAGTGAAGAGCAGCACACGTGACACACCTACCATTCACTCTCTCTCCTCCATTAAATGAGAGCGCGCTTACCCATAAAGCCCCCACAGCTATTCACTCTCTCTCCTGGCATTAAATGCGCGCGGCTTCCCAAGGCTGTAACCGCGCGCGCGATCCTAGGGCGCACGTTGTTCCATGCGCGCCGTCTCCTATCATCAGAGCGCGAGCAACTCTCAATATTCTCCACCAAATTGCGCGTAGATTTTAACACGTTTTAGCAAACCGCGCGAAAATTTTAACGCGCTTCACCAAATCGCATGCTCTCTCCAACGTGAGTCACCAAATCGCGCGCCTTCCCAAATGGATAAATACAAAATATTATTTATACACGCCACACCAACGATTAACGAAACACTACAACATAAGTCTACCCTCGACACGATCCGGTATCTTTTTCCATTTGACTCCCACATCGAATCGAGAGTGGGGGGCTTGCGAGACAACTCCCACGAGGAGAAAACTCGCTCGGTCCTACAAATCCGTTGAGAGGCAACTCCCACGAGGAGCCAACTCCCTCGTTACTACTACCCACAGCGAGATAACTCCCACGAGGAGACCACTCGTTCCGTCCTACAAACCCGTTGCGAGACAACTCCCATGAGGAGCCAACTCCATCGGTATTACGAACCCGCAGCGAGACAACTCCCACGAGGAGCCAACTCGCTCGGAACTACAACCCGTAGCGAGACAACTCCCACGAGGAGATAACTTGCTCGGTCATATAACCGGTTGCGAGGTAACTCCCATGAGGAGCCAACTCCATCGGGTCTACGAAACCACAGCGAGATAACTCCCACGAGGAGACCACTTGCTCCGTCCTATAATCTGTTGCGAGGCAACTCCCACGAGGAGCCAACTCCCTCGGGTCTACGAAACCACAACGAGATAACTGTCCTACAACCCGTTGCGAGGCAACTCCCATGAGGAGCCAACTCTTTCAATTATTTTTTCTTTCGGATTTTTTCGCTGGTTTCCGACGTTGATTTTTTTTTTCTTTTCTTCCGGATTTTTTCGCCAGTTTCTGACGTTAACTTTTTTTAGTGTTTTTTCTTTTTTTTTTTTTTTGTACTTCCGCCGCTAAACGTTGACCGTAATTGTGCTGTCACTGACATTAAATTAACGTAATTATACTATCAATGACAGTTAATTAACGTAATTGTACTGCCGGTTACAATACATTTACGTAATTGTTCTGTCGTTGACAGTAATTTAACTTAATATTATTATTTTTTTATTTTTTGTTATTTTTTTTATATTGTTTGATTTGTTGACAAGTCAACGTAATTATATTACTGTCGTTGACAATAAAATAACTGTAAACACAATAATATTACTGTCAACAACATCAATATTATTATTTTTTTGGGTTTTTTGTTTTGTTTGAATTATTCACGGAGTAACGTAATAATATTACTGTCTATTATTGTAATATTATTGTAAACACAATAATATTACTGTGGTTGACGGTAATATTACTGTTGTTATAGTAATATTGTTGTCAACCACATCAATACTATTATTTTGTTTGGATTTTTTTTGTTTGTTTGAGTTATTCATGGAGCAACGTAATAATATCACTGTCTATTATTGTACTATTACTGTGGTTGACGGTAATATTACTGTTGTTATAGTAATATTACTGTCACTCACAGTAATATTAATTGTTTTAACTTTTTATTATGTTCACATTTGTTGAACGGTCAACATAGTAATATTACTCTATAACACAATAATAATGAGTTTTGTTGTGTTAATATTACTATGCTAGAGATTAATATAGCAATATTACTGTGTTAAATTGTAGTTTAGTAAATTTTACTGTGTTTAACAGTAATATAGTTAATATTACTGTTGTCACAGCAATATTGTTGTTTAAACGAAAAAAAAGTTATAGAAAGAAAGAAAAGAAAAACAGAAAACAAAAAAAAAATCGAAAAATTCAACGCCGGAAACCGACGAAAAAATATGGAAAAAAAGAAAAAAAAAATTGAAAAGTCAACGCCGGAATCCTGCGGGAATTTGTTTTTTACATTAATGTATACACAACTTCATCACCCATATGTGGTATGCTTCCTATTTTGTTAGTGCGTTGGTACATTTACGAGTTGTACTGCTGTTCAATTTATTGCACCATCAATTCAACTTTCCACAATCAAACTGAACCAAAAAAAAATTCTAATACACCTTTTCTTTTCTTCGAAAGTTTTGGTTTTTGATTTTCTTTTTGGTATATAGATTTGTTTATATTTACTTTATTTCATTGTATGCAAATATCACTTTAATTTTATTCTATTTACTAGGATTATATGCACCTAAAATAATTATTTTTATGTTTATTTATATATATCCAACTTTTGATTTTGCCTTGTTTTTTTGGAAAAATTATGAAAGTGAATCAATATATTATCCGAGATTGCATCCATCGTATGAAAAGTTCTCCGATGATGGTACTGAAGATGAAATAAGAGATTCTACATATAATTGTTTCTTCATACGGATAAGGATTGATATGTGCACATTCTTTCCATCAAGGTTGTCAGAATCGGACCGGATCGGCCCCTCCAACTTGTAGAATTATGGACCGGCCGGTTGGACACTGAAGACCGGAAAACGGTTGATGACCCCGGTTTTTGTCAAAAACGATATGTGGTGGGCTAATCTCGGCGGATCTCGGCCTTAATGGCTGTTAGTTGGCCGGATCTGAGCGGCGGTGGGCTGGATCCGATGGTCGGAGGCCAAAAATGGAGAAAGAAATTAAAGGGGAGAAAATTGAGAGAAAAAGAAGAGATAAGGAGAGAAGGAAGAATGGCGACAGAAAGTGGGAAGAAAGAGAGAGTCATGGAGAGGAGAGAGAATATAAATGTGAATAAAAAATTTAAATGAGAATAAAAAAATACAAAAATAAATAAATTCTACGATAAAGGGATATGGTATTACAATGGAATACAATATGTAAATATATATAAAAGAAATAGAGGTTTTAGCATCTAGCACCCTATGTTATAACAATTAGCACATATCCTATGTAAATATGTAACAGGGGTTCGTTTTTTTGACGTGAAAAGACCCAAATACCCTTTGTATTATAAATTTAAAAAATAAGCCCTAAATAAAATTTGCAATTTTTTCAATTCAGTCCCTCGAAATTTCAGAAAAGCCCTCTGCTACCTTAAGTCATGGACTGATTTGCAATTTTCCAAAAATACACTGACATAGCTGATTGCTGCTCTCCTTCCGGTGAACACTATCTCCGGCCTCACCTCCCTCTATATCCTCAGCCTCTGCTTCGCCCCACCGCTTTAACATTTTCTCCAACGAAATTCGGTTCGGTTTGGAGCTAAGATTCAAACTCATTATTATTCTGCAAAATACATCAACAACCCGTGAAAATCCAAGTAGATATTTGCCCCATCGAAAGCATAGTTTTTCAGAGAAAAAAAATCCACGAAAAAAATTATTTTATGCATTTTTTGGCGTCTTCCGATAGTGGCCCACCATTATGCAAGGAACCTGATGCATCTGGATCCAAACATCTCCGTAGTTTTTATGCTTTTTATCGTCTTCTCCGACGATGGCGGCGATTATGGCTTTGGCGGTGGTGACGATTAGAGCTTTGGCTGGAGTGTAGTAATTTTTCTAGGCTTGCTAAGATTCTAGAATTTGCAAAAGAAAAAATGGCTGGTGTGCAATAGGCAAGGAAAAGTTGGCGGTGGAGGGGACCGGAAGAGCGGAGGAGGTGGGTGGTGGAAGGAAGGGGCGGCGGCGGCGGCGTGAAGATGTGATTACCGGAGGTAGTGGTGTGAGTTTGGTGGTGGTGATTTCAATGGGGAAGAAGAATTTTGTGGAAGCCGCAATTTTCTCTCTTTTCTTTTCTTTTTCCTTTTTTTTCCATAAAAAAATTGTTTTTTTTCTTCATTATTTAAGAAATTTTAAAAACTGTGATTTGATCTAAAGTTTTGGATTAATTATATTTAAATTCAATTCGATTTTATGTTTGAGAAAGTAGAATTCAGTCCCCTAATTTAGTTTCAGAAGTTTAGAAAAATAGCAAATTGGCCTCTATTATATATTAATTCTACGTATATGTTATTAATTGAAGGGTAGCTACTATAGTCACTTCCTTTTAATCAACATATTTATTTCTACTAGGGGGAAGTGAACTAAATAAAATACAACATAGGGGGTTAATTGCTAATTGTATTAAAATGGGGGCTTAGCCATTACAACTTACACATGGGGTCTGTGCAAATAATTCAAAAGAAATATAGAAAAATAGTATTTTTGAATTATAAAATTAATAAAATAATGAAAAAAACACTAAAAAACCCGGGTTGAACCCGGTCCAACCGTGACTTGAATGCCTATCCGATTTTGTGTCCGGTCATGTTCTGACAACATTGCTTTCGATCATCAACAGATGGAAATCTTCCTACGAATACGAGTTTTAATTTCGATTTATATTTAATCAATCATATATATAATTTCGTTTAAAACATAACTTGCTAACAAACCCTTTGGATTAGCATATCTTTTAAAAACATATAATTTCAATTTATATTAAGTATTACTATTAGTATTAGTTTTAACGGTAACATATTAACATTAACATCAGTGGTAGCAGGGGCGGAACCAAGATTAAAAAGTAGGGGGGGCTAACTAAAATTTTTTAGGTGCACAAGACATTGCAAAAATATGTATATATTGCGAAGTTTTAATTAAAATAACACACACACACATTTCAAGCATGACAAAAAATCTAAATTATTCTAAATATATATTGCACTTAGGATTTATGGCACCGTCTCATATTATTTTTTAGAGACGTTGATATAAAAAAAAATCAAAGATCGGATAAGTAAATATTCATAAATTTTATTTAAAATAGTATAAGTTTTAACCATTTTATTTTATATTTTTATATTAAATATGATATACATCTATAATTTATATAAAATTATGGAGAATAAAAAAAAATTAAGGATTAAGATACACATTTACCAAAACTTTTGGGGGGCAAACTTTTCAAAAAATATAATGTCAAAATAGCTAAAAAAAAAATTCTTTTTTTTCTTGGGGGGTCAACTGCCCCCCTGCCCCTTAGAAGTGCCGCCACTGAGCGTTAGCATTAACATTAGCATATAATATTCGGATTAGTATTAGCATTATCATTATTATTAGTATTAGTATTAGTATTAGTAATTAGTATTAGTATTAGTATTGTCGGTCGATAATGTTTTGTAATTGTTTCGTTTCATAAATTACAACATTTTGAAAATCTTTAACAACACTTCTTTTTTCGTTTATAATCAATGAGCGTAAGAATTGTGTTTGATTTACTTTAATTATTTTGCAATTGCTTATATTCATTTGAGAAAATGTGCCCCGTGGGCGAATACTAGTAATAATATATAAGCATATATAAATCAGTAAAGGTTTCCAAAAGAACCAAACTATATTCACCAAGAAAAAGGTATCCATAAAAGCAAATATGTACACACAAAATTAATGAAAGAAAGGAATTTCTTTTTATTTCAAATTTCAATTAATATTATTTTCACAATTCATCACACTTCGTGGGCACAAACGATATAGTCTCTTTAACAAGATCATGAATCATTAGAATGTTCTGTTGTTGCACATTACCAAATATGGACATCCCATTTGATCTTGCCATAGCCAAGCAAGCTTCACCACTCGAATCGGCAACAATGTAATTCTCACCGGGCAAATCCAAATCGGCCCCTTCGAAATGGAAAACAAACTTAGGCACCTCGATATCGTGGTCCACGGACAGAAGGTCAAAGCACACCTCGAGCCCGGTCCCACTCTGATTGGCCACCGGCAATTTCATCTGCTCAATCATCTCTTTCTTGACAATATCGAAAGCGCTATCCTCGAGATAAGTGAGAGTCGTGCCCGAGTCGATTATCATTCCCCCACTCCCATCTTCTCTTATTGCAAAAGTTGATTTTTCAATTGGCAAAAGTTTGTCACCAATAGTGATCCCTTCAAGTGAAATATAGTAGAAAGTAGGGTTTGATGTGCTTTTGATCAATGGGGTTGTTTTCTTGACAATATTTGAGTTGTTGACATTATAATTTGCTTGAGACCCCATCAAGAGGGTGCTAGTCTTGCTGGAGTCAATTGATGTTAGGCAATACGAAAATTTAGGCTCGTTGAGCTGGGAAACCAACGACAACGGGCCCCGACCCATTCCAACAAGCCCGCTGCCCTGGCTGAACCCTGCACCCTCGTTGTCGGATCCACACCCGAACGCTATTTTCGGGACCGAAACGTTGCCAAACGTGAACGTTTCTTTCGCCATAGTGCCTTGTGTCGACGAATAATCGCCGTAAGTGTACTCATACTCACAGTTTGAGTCGGCGCAGGACGACTGAGGCAGAGCACTGCAGAGGTCGCTGGCACACGGGATGTTAGAGAAGGTGGATGACTTCGAGGGATCGAAAATCGGGGTTGGTTGGTCGTAACACTTCTTGCAAGGCTTGCATTGTGTCCAAATTAAGTCACTTCCGGTGTCGAGTATGGCGGAGTAGGTTTCCGGCGGGGTTCCAATTGACAGTTCCATGAGAAACTCGCCGTTTCCGGCGTGAATGGGGGCTTCGATGGTGGCATCGGATGAGGCTAGGGCCATTGAGTGGAGCCTCTCCATCCTCTTTCTTCCTCGCTTCATCGCACGTTGTAAGAGCTCCAGTTTGGTGAAGTTGCCTCCGAAATCGACGTGTTTGAGGGTTACCTGAAAGCCCGTTTTCGCACCGGGGTGATCAAGTAAGTTCGGGGAAGTGGATACGGATGGAGAAACAAATAGGATTGCGAAGGCAAGAACTAGGGTTATGGCCATTGGAAAAAATGAGAAGTTCCTATTATGAGATGAAGACATTATATTGTGTGTGCTTTGTTGTGGATTTTTCACTATGGGGTGAATAGTGTATTTATATAGAGAGAGAATGATTAAATGAAATTATGATGAGAAAAGAAGAAGGATATATCTTAGTTGTGTGAGGATACATAATTGAATGAATCAAAGATGTATAGTATTTCCAAGAATGTATAGAGAAATGGTTTTGCAGAGAGGAATTGGTGAATATGGAGAAAAATGAAGCAATATTTTTGCCCAAGTTACGAAATGCATTTCAACATCAAAAGAATTAGGTCATATTTCAATAATCAATATTGCGTCACGGCTTCACCCTAGTCATGGGGGTGGTTGTTGAAACTATATCAAGTAAACCTATTGCTATATATATATATATATATATATATATATATATATATATATATATATATATATATATATATATATATATATATATATATATATATATATATATATATAATTAACTTACCACCCACTAGTGCTATGTTTACATACGGTTATGTATATTACCGTAAATTAGATTAAATAACTACCCAATAAGCAAACATACACATGGGCCTGTGTGGTTATGTGTAGATCTATGGTTCAAATTCACACAGTATAAAAAACCAGGTGTAGTATCTATTTTCGGTAGACATATGTACTTTTTTTATTTTATTTTAGTAAATACGTGTGGAAAATTGAAGAAACAAAAAGGAAAGTAGTTAGGTTGGCTAGCTAATTCATCTACTAATTATGATGCCCCCATGTAGATAGAATATGAGTGTCAATGTAGGAATAGAAAAGAAAATAATTAGGTTTGAAGCAACAAAATAATTATGTGTAATAATATACTCATACCTATTCACCATTTATTGTTTTGTGATCGTTACAACATTTATTCATTATTCAAGCACATTTTCTAAAAAAGAAAAAAACAATTATTCAAGCACACATTTATACAGTGGTAGAACCAGAATTAAATACGAGTGTAGACTAAAGTTTACGAGCGATTTGGGGCATCACGAACCCTTAAATTTTTTTATGAGCTATGTCATAAAACATTAGCATAAGGAAATGATCATATATGTTTATGTATATTTTAATTAACATAAATATAAATATAAATATATATATCAAATTTATAATTATTACTGCCCATTAAATTACATCACAAAGGAATTGAGTGAGCTACAATCAATTTGGGCCGAAGCCCCTGACTTTTTTGGGTCATATTATTTATGGAAAATTAATATTTATTACTAAATAAAAGATTAAAAAGATTGCATTTCCAAATCAGAATTCAGTTTTTTTTTATTTAATTGAAGTAAAGGTTAGAGAGGTATGTAACAACTTTTCTAATTTAAGAAATACATTTATTAAATATACAGAATGAATATTTTGCAATAACCTCACAAGTCAGAACAGTAAGTATTTTAACAAGTTTGGGAAATATGATTTGCGTGTGGGAATATTTTTTTGAACAATTTCATTTTCAATGGTGGAGTATGAAGAGGCAAAAAACATCATTTTCATTTTCATTTTTACCCAAACGTGAAAATTAAATATTAATTCCATTAAGAAAATCAAATAATAGTAAATAAGAACTTTGGAATTCGAAATAAAAAAAAATATATTCCAAAATAAAAACATCTTTGGATTAGAATCAACAAGATTCAAATTTGATATGCTTTCATTCCCCTATAATGCCATACATACCAGTATTGAGATAAATATAATGTAATTTAAAGAAAGAATTTTTTCTGACATTTTTTGAAATTTAAAATCGGATCGAAATCTAAAATATATTCCAATTTCAATTAAAAAAAACAGAAATAAAAAATTTGGTGACTTAATTTAATTGAGAAATATTATTTCAAAATACGAATTTGGATCGATTTAGTGGAACTTCTATAAATTATATTACTTAATATATATATATATATATATATATATATATATATATATATATATATATATATATATATATATATATATATATATATATATATATATATATATATATATATATATGTGTGTGTGTGTGTGTGTTTGTGTGTGTGTGAAATCTGGGCCATCCGTCAAGCCTAAAGAAGCTGTTCTCCAGGGTGATGATTAATCAAGGTTCCCAACTCTTTAAGATATGGCCATGATGTATATTGATTAGGCAACATGTCTTGCTTATGTTATTCACTACCATAATTGAAACAATTCAAAAGATTTTAATTGGCTGATAAATAATCATCACAACTCTCTTCTTGGTTACTAATTACTATTATCATAATAATCATCACTATTTTGACAGTGGAAAATCAGCTAATGACAGTGAAATATAAGAGAATAAATAAAAATATATCTACTATATATAACCTTACGAGTGTGACACTACCTCGTTAAGACCTTGCCAAGAAAAATCCGGTGGGATAAAAACTTGACGAAGGAAAAAGAGTACAGTGTTATAATAAGTGATTATGCTCCCCCTTCAGTATGATGTTTTGATTTAGATCATCTTCAGAATGATGACTTGTCAAAACTCCGATATATGACTTTCTTAACTTGTTACTTCATTGTAACCGATGAATGTCAATATTATCCAAGGTTGTAAAAATCGGTAATCGGGTCCGACTCGGTCAGGCACCGATTCACGAATAATCGGTGCGGCGGTGATTAATCGGTGATAAATCGGAAATAAATCGGTTTTTAAAATTTAATATAATATATTTGTAGATATTATTTATAAATACTCAAAACATAGATAAAAAATATTTAAACATAGTTAGTTATATCTCCATCATGTTTATATTCTAATAACATAATAAAAGTTTAATAATAATAAGATCATAATACATAAATATCCTTATAAAATATAAATAAAAAGGCAATTTTTTTTGAATTAACATACATTCTTGGCATACATCATTAGTTCTTTAACAATAATAATTAACATAAACAAAATAAAGCATAAACTCTTTTTTTTTTAATTTAAATTTCAACTTTTATTTTGATTTATAAAAAAAAAAAAAAAAAAAAAACCGATTTTTGACCGATTTTTTGCCGATTTTTTCCACCGAAGTTTAACCCGCCTTAAAGGTTTGACCGCCTCGGACCGCCTCAGACCGCCTCAGACCGCCTCGGACCGCCTCAAACCGCCTCAAACCACCTCACAGGCAAAAAACCGATTTTTCAAACCTTTACACTAAAATCGTAAAGGTTTTGGACCGCCTCCGCCTAGGCGATCGATTAATCGGCCGCCTCGGCCGATTTTTAGAACACTGATATTATCTATCTTCTTTAGTTCGTAAGTGTAGAACAATTCCAATAACGTTTCACCATCTTTGATGAGCCAACTCCGAGCATTATATATCCTCATACAACAATATAATTGTCTTCTTTATTGCAGATAATCTGTAAGTATCTTGAATATGTTGACCCATAGTTCTCATTCATATATATTCGCATTTCGCTTGATGCAATGACATCATAATACTTCGTAGAAGTGATTGTTATGTGGTAGTAGCACCACTGTGAGTAAATACATACCCACTTATGATGTATCTTTGCATGGATCATAAGAAAACCATCTATATTATATATAAAACTAACATACACAATAAAAGTTATTCACTTGAGGAGATTGAGTCCACATTATTTCCTTAATTTCAAAAAAACCCCACTTACCATAATCACCCATATTATTATGGGGTCATTACAAATAAGCCCATCAATGGGTAGTTATTCATAAAGAGATCCAGACAAAAAACTCATTTACCAATAAGTCCACACATGGTCCAGATTTTTGTAAATGACTAAAATAACCCCTCATACTTTAATATGCTCCAATTTCTTCCTTAACTTTATTTAACCTCAATTTGACCCCAAATTTCACAAATTATTCAATTTTGACCCAAAACGTTTTTTTTTTCAGAAAAAAAAAATTTCAAAATTTTTTTTCCCACTGGTCTCCGGCGTTGACTTTTCAATTTTTTTTTGCCTTTTTTTTTTCTTCCGGTTTTTGGCGTTGACCGACGACGATCAACGCCGGTCTCCGGCGTTGAATTTTTCGATTTTTTTTTCTTTTCTTTTCTTTCTTTCTGTAACTTTTTTTTTGTTTAAACAACAATATTGCTGTGATTGACAGTAATATTAACTATATTACTGTTAAATACAGTAAAATTAACTAAACTACAATTTAACATAGTAATATTGCTATATTAATCTCTAGCACAGTAATATTAACACAACAAAACTCATTATTATTGTGTAATAGAGTAATATTACTATGTTGACCGTTCCACAAATGTAAACATAATAAAAAGCCAAAAGACTTAATATTACTGTGAGTAGCAGTAATATTACCGTCAACCACAATAATATTACAATAATAGACAGTAATATTATTGCGTTACTCCGTGAATAACTCAAACAAACAAAAAGATCCAAACAAAATAATAATATTGATGTGGTTGACAACAATATTACTATAATAACAGTAATATTACCGTCAACCACAGTAATATTATTGTGTGTACAGTAATATTACAATAATAGACAGTAATATCATTACGTTACTCCGTGAATAACTCAAACAAAACAAAAAACCAAAAAAAAAATAATACTGATGTTGTTGATAGTAATATTATTGTGTTTACAGTTATTTTACTGTCAACGATAGTAATATAATTACGTTAACTTGTCAATAAATCAAAAAAAAAGAAAACAAAAAAAAAATATTACGTTAATTTACTTTCAACGGCAGAACAATTACATAAATGTATCGTCAACGGCAGTACAATTACGTTAATTAACTATCATTGACATTATAATTACGTTAATTTACTGTCAGTGACAGCACAATTACGGTCAACGTTTAACGGCAACGTAAAAAAAAAACAAACAAAAAAAAAAACTTAAAAAAACACTAAAAAAAAATCAACGCCGGAAACCGACGAAAAAATCCGGAAGAAATGAAAAGAAAAAAAAAATCGAAAAGGCAACGCCTGAATCCGGCGGCAAAAAAAAATTTGAAAAAAAAAAATCAAAGTTGAATTTTTGTGGTCAAAATTGGATTTTTGTGGACAAAATTGATTAAATTAGGGTTAAAATTAAGAATTTGGTATAAATGGTTGGGGGTAATATTGGCATATACATGAATGTTTCTTTTATTTATAATAAATATTAAAGGGATGGGCTTATTGCTGAAAGAGATATATGCATATAGTCCATAAACATAGAATAATAAAGTTGTTTGGTTGGGGACTTATGCCCAAAAACCCCTATTATAAATGAATTAATTTGAAATTATTGATTTTTAAATTTTATCTCTCCTACATGTCAGAATAGTGTCTTTTTATTGGTTAATGAGTTTCCTTTCTTTAATCCATTGGTTGATAATAAATAGGTAAATACATAAATGCACACAATTCTTTTTTTGGGTTAATGAGATTTTATGCACAATATTTATTTTAATTGCAAAAGAACCCCACTAACAAGAATCACCCATATTATTAATGAAATAATTCCACATTATTAGTTTTTAAATTTTATCTATCCTACAAGTCAAAATAGTGTCTTTTTATTGGTTAACGAGTTTCATTTTTTATAAACAATATTTTGATTAAAAAAACGTAGGGCTTATATGCAATTTTTATAATTTCGCAATTGAGTAAATTTTATGCAAAATATTATATTAATTGCAAAAAAACCCCAATTACCATAATCATCGATATTATTAATTATTTTTTCACATTATTGGTTTTCAACTTTTATCTCTCCTACATGTCAAAATAGTGTCTTTTTATTGGTTAATGAGTTTCATTTTTTATAAACAGTTTTTTGATTAAAAAGACGTAGGACTTCAATGCAATTTTTATAGTTTCGCAATTGAGTAAATTTTATGCACAATATTATATTAATTGCAAAAAAAAACTCACTTACCGTAATCATCTATATTTATTATTTTAAAACTAATCTAGATAAAATAGGTAACTTTATCAATTTAAATTAATTATTTTATTTGTTACCTTTATTACATTCCTTAATTCTCCTATAAATTACCATTCAAAATATTCACCTTCTTCAACTTTTCCACATATATTTTTTCTGTTTCGGAGACATGAAGAGAATTCTTGAAAAAGAATTGCATTGGTATCACCTACATGTCTCCGAAACAGAATTTTTGAGTAATTACATATTTAATTACTCCCTCCGTCCCAATTTAAATGTCGTTTTGGGTTGTTTTGCACATGTTAAGAAAATAAATAAATGTGCATAGATTATAGCAAAAAAACAATACAATTACTAAAATATCCTCGACATTTAATTGATTCTCAACTAATTAATTAGGAGTGATTAAGGGTAAAATAAAAAATAATGCAATTAATGCTTCATTGAAAATCTAAAATGACAAATAATTTGGGACAAAAAAAACTCTCTAAAAAGACATATAATATGGGACAGGGGGAGTATATGGCGCTCTCTCTCTCTCTCATATATATATATATATATATATATATATATATATATATATATATATATATATATATATATATATATATATATATATATATATATATATATAAGTTATATAACAAATATGTGAAGATCACACAACATTTTCTTCCCAATAATCGCAATATTCTTACATATTTCCGTAAATTGTGACCATATTTAATTACATCTCTCTCTCTCTCTCTCTCTCTCTCTCTCTCTCTCTCTCTCTCTCTCTCTCTCTCTCTCTCTCTCTCTCTCTCTCTCTATATATATATATATATATATATATATATATATATATATAAAATAAGAATTAATAACAAAGAAAGATTTTACAAGCCATAATTATGTAAGGGTCTATTTTATGCTATATAATTAATTACCTTACATAAAGATTAGATTTTTCTCCTTCATATAAACTATGTATTGAATGATATATTCTAAATTTTCCTTTTCATTTGTTCGTTAGTGTTAAACAACAGGAAATATAATGTGAATTATGTTTTGTTTATAATATTCACATTTACTATAATTTAGGTATTAGTTGGAGAACAATTGTATATGTAAGAGCATCTCCGACCGGTCTCACCATTTTTTCACCAAATCCCATTTATGGTAGTGAAAAAATGGGTTCATCTTCCACCGGTAGGACACCATTTTACTCCTCCACTATTTTTGATGGAAAAATGATGTTTTTGGTCTCCAATGGGTTTCACCAAAATTTAGACAAAATATTAAAATAATAATATTTCACCATTTCACCACTTATAGGAAATGAGATTTGGTTTGGTCTCCCGTGGCATTTCACCATATACGCCACAAAACTATAAATATAATATTAATCGTAATTTTATAATATTTTTTCCTAAATATTAATTATTGATCCAGTGTTAAGTAATAAATTTTCTTAACTATATAATATAAAAATTATGTTATCAATTTTAAAAAACTGTCTAAACATGAAATAACATGAACTCAAATTAACAGTTAAATTACTGTCTCCAACAGTTAAATAACTACTGGAGACAGTAATTTATCAGCCAAGACAGTAATATTAATTAAAAATATTTTTTTAAGAAAAAAAATTAATTAAAAGTTAAATTACTGTCTCCGACAGTTAAATAACTGCTGGAGACAATAATTTACCAACGAATACAGTAATATTAATTAAAATATTAAAAAAAAAATCAATTAACAGTTAAATTACTTTCTCCGACAATTAAATAACTGTTGGAGACAGTAATTTAATAGCCAAGACAGCAATATTAAAGACTTTCAGTTGACCATATACTGAAAACAAAATGCTACAGATGTTACTCAGCAACTTTAATCACTCCGCATTACCAAAAACACACAATTGTTATGCCGTAAACCATGCTAATAGATAACTAGAATTGAATACAAAATTACCTTTATTACAACAGGGGTGATTGAATTGATTAACAGCAGGTACGTGACAAAAACATATAAAAGTTAAGTTATCGAGAAAAATATTAAGAATACAACTTAAACTGAAAGATAAATATTAATTCGTAATACACTTGAATGATAAAGAACAGTTGGTTCTAATCAACAACAAATACACATCACAGTGAAACCAAAAACAGAAAATACAGTATCACAAATTGTCCCGATCTAATTTTCAAAGACTTTTCATGCATCGAAATAAATTTGACCCATCAACAGAGATTGATGCTACTGCTGCTGGAAAAAAAAAATTCAAAAAAAAAAAAAAAAAAGTCAACGCCGGAGACCGGCGGCTGACCGGCGGTCTCCGGTGGTGGCGGGTTAAAATTAAAATTATGGTTAAAATAGGTTAATTGATGAAATTTGGCTAAATTAGGGTGTAAATCATGAAATTGGAGTTGAATTGGGTTTCAATGAACTGGGGGTAATTTTGGTATATATAAAAGGATTTTCCTTATTTGCAAATAAGTTTGAATGATCTGGATTTATTTGAAAGACAAAAAAGTTGGATGTCCCTCTTTTAATTAAGTGCCTTGTCATGGGCCTATTTGCCATTTGCCCTTAAATTTATATAATTTGTGTTATTGTTTATCATGTTTTGTTTTGTTATCATGTTATGTTGTTTGTTATTTTATGAGCTATGTATTTCAATTTAAATATCTCATCATGTATTTCATCAATTGAAGTGTGTTTTGTTAATCATTCTACTATTGCTTATTATATTTTACTAATAGCAATTAGCGTATTAGTTAACTAAAGAAATGAACTAATAAACATTGATACCAACAAAATATACAAATTAATTAAAAATAAGCATATTTTTATTATTAAAATTAATGTTTTGTTAATAATAACAAATGTAATTATATTTTAAAAATTAATTTAATAATTAATACCAATTTATTTACGATAAATATGCTAATAAGTTGGTAATCGGGTGCAATTAGTTAAAATCGTCATTTTATATGGTACTTAATAAAATGGTGTTAATTACGCCAAATCATATCTTCACCTCTATATTTGGTAGGAAAAATAGGATTGGGTGGAAAAAATAGAAAAATGGTGGACCGGTGGGAGATGAAAATTCCTTCACCAAAAAATTTGGTGGAAAAATAGGATTTGAGTATTTGGTGATATGGGGGTTGACCACGGTGGGAGGCTAAAACCAAATCTCTATAATTTTAGGTGTAATGGTGATATAGAAATTTCGGGTGGGAGGCTAAAAACACCTAAATTAGATGAAAAAATGGCGTTATGGCGTCCGGTCGGAGATGCCCAAAAAAGGCCATTATTCACATTTACTATAATTTATGTACTAATATATGAGTCCGGTTTTTTTTTTTTGGGGAAATTTGCTAGACACCCCTTATTTTGGACTTATATAGGTAGAGATTCTAGTTGCTAGATGAATATAGGCATGGGTCCTTTGACTCAAAAAAATAATATAAATAAAATAAGATAATTAGTGTATAGACATAATCACCCTCAATTGATAAGAAAACAAATCTCATATATCTTCTCTCTCCAATCTCACATTTCTCTCACCTTATACTTAATCTCTCATCTCTTTCTCTCTTCTGTGTCTCACGCCTTTCCTCATCTCTCGAGCTTTCTTTGTTTTTTTTGTCTTTTTCTTTACTTTTTTTATAAAGAAATATTATAGAGATGGAAAAAAATAGGGATTTTTTTAGATAATGAGATGATTTCTTGGTGGAAGAATTAAAGAGGACAACAAAAATTCCGAAATCCAAAATCATAGCCAAAATTCACATTGTGTCTCCCTTATGTAGAACCTTCCCATCGTTTTTGTTGTTAGCAATTTCCGTTTGCAGGTTGGTTTAACTTCGTTTGTTGTTTGAAGAATTGAGTTTGATGTTGAAATTCGATTAATCTGATTTAGAATTTGCAAGGTATGTCTTAAGTTACATTTTACAAACATTTTGTTTAATGTTTTTGTTGTTTGCAAATTGTTCCATAAACAATTTTTTGGTTGATGTTTTTAATGATGCTGATTTTTTTATTTTTTTTTAGTTTGCTGTTTGCATTTGGCCAAGTCATAGGTACTTTATTGCTTGCAATTCAATAATGCAAGTTTTGCTGAATGTTTTTCTTCAGTTTGCTGTTTGCATTTGGCGAAGTCATATGTAATTTTTTGTTTGTAATTCAGTAATACAAATTATGGATTTTATTTTTTCAGTTTGCTGCTTGCATTTGGCGAAATAATAGGTATTTTGCTGTTTGCAATTCAATAATATAAAATCTAATTCTCAGTTTGTTATTTGTAGTTCGCGGAGTCATAGGCGTTGCAGTTCCCAGATCATAGGCGGTGGTCGGGCTGCGGTGGCGTTGTTAGAGTATGAGCTTGTAAAATAAATTGTATATTTTTTTTATGAATTAATTTATGGGGAAATTTGCTAGACACCCCTTATTTTGGACTTATATAGGTAGACATAAGTACCCGTATTGAATAAACAAATAAAAAATAATAAAAAAATATATAGACATAAGTACCCGTATTGAATAAACATATTTTAGGGGATTCGGTTATTTACGTAAAGTTGGGAAATCAAATCCCAGCAATCACGATTGAAGGCAGAATACAGTGTGAGACGCTTGGAAAACATATCTAAGTCGATTCAAGTGAAATATGAGATGTTCATGAAGAGTTCGAGAAACCAATATGAGCATATTACAATTAAACGCGAAAGTTGGTGTTGATAATTAGTTAATCTTTTTTGGCCTGCAATCAACATGAAAATGAATTATACGCAAAGGTTTGTCAATTAATGTTTGTTGTTTTGAATTTTCGATTTATTAATCGTCGTTTTTTACAACTTAATTTTCGTTCAATATTGTTTGCAGTTTAACGTTTTCCACAAAATTGGTGTTCAGGTATAATGTATTGGTATCGGTGAAGAAAGTGTCAAATGGAACGCGTTATAAGAAATTTGTTGACTTTGTTTGCTCGAAGTGGAGTTG
The DNA here is from genome assembly GCF_056151865.1 of Erythranthe guttata. NCBI lineage: Eukaryota > Viridiplantae > Streptophyta > Magnoliopsida > Lamiales > Phrymaceae > Erythranthe > Erythranthe guttata. Next base: position 14,153,706 of record NC_142543.1, on the reverse strand, counting down.
TCTATGTCCGGGTAATTTTTCATTGACGTATAATTTGTTAAATCACGGGGAATGATAACTGATGGATGACGAAGATGTTGGGGTGATGATGAATTAGTGGATGCTTAATTGGTTTTCGCGTTTGTCGGCCAATGATACAAATTGATGGAACATTTCTTAAGGGCAAAGTCGGCAGTATTCTTCTCAGTGATTTAAAATTTATTACATATTTTCTTGATAGTAACTGTGTGCACTGAATGTGTTAATTTTTTATGTTGAATGTGTTAAATGTGGTATGTTTTACGAGTTCTGAACGTGTTTCAAATGTACATGTAAATTGCGTATAATATTTTTATTTTTTATGTAAAACTGCAAATCGCAAATCGCAATTATAAACCAGTATTTGCCAACTGCAAACTTCATTGTTGTGGGTCTCACCATTTTTTTTCCAACGGGAAATGTAATATATATTGAAAAAGACAAAGATCATTGCTTTCCAGTTATTGTTCGATGTACAAGCAGTATCAATTTTAATATGCATTTTTCAGCATGTCAAGCAATATCATTTTTAATATTTTTTTTAATGTATCGTATTGTTTGATGCAGGACTTTTCCCTATTGCATTGCTATAGTTCACGAGGAAAACGATGATAACTGGGACTTATTTTTAGCATTGTTAAAACAGGCAATAAACGATGATCGTATGTTCACGTTTATTTCCGACAGACAACATGACATTCTAGTCGGGGTTAAAAAAATGTTTCCAGACTCTTTTCACTCCTTCTGCCTTTGACACATGACAGGTAATTTGAACAACAAGTTTAAAGGGGTCCAACTGGTTACATTGAGGCAATCGTTAGCCAATTTATATCATGTGCATTTGCATTCTCAAAGACATCGTTCGGCAAGAAGATTGAGAAGCTCACAACTAGTGGGTCAACCAGAATTGTCAATTTTTTGAATGACTTGCCTTATCACAATTGGGAGAATGTGTATTTATTTTGTAATTGATTGTTTTTGTCTATTTTCTATGTAGTATTTTTTTTTTTTACAAATGGGAACATATAATTGTAAAACGCAAACAACAACTCACATTAGAATATGTAAATGTGGTAAAAGAATGTTGTCAAATGAAGTAGCGAACAATAAACATCAACCTGCAATCATCAAGTATCTATTTGAAATATGTAATTGTCATTATAAAAGTATGTTGCAGAATACAATAGTAATTTTTTTTTTGTGATTCGTGTACATGTAGCCAGTGAACTGCAAACTATCATAAAATAGCAAACTGCAAATTCTAAACAATAAACAACACTTTACAGTAAGTATAGCCAGAAAATTACAATATGCTGTATAATTACAACAAAAAAATATTTCGTATTGCCAAACCAACATTGCACAATCTAAAATCGCAGAATCCCTTTTACAAATTGAAAATCCAAATTACTCCAACTAGCGTTTAACGTTATAACAAAATAGAAATATCAGTAAACATATATTTCATCTAATGTAGGCTTGATGTGTGCAAATCAATCATGGTTATGCATCATTTTGCACTAATGGATAAGCAATATTGTCGAAACTAGTTAATACTTAAATAGCCGCCATATTCACTTCGTCATTTGTACGTTCTAAGAAACTTTTCATGTCTCCGCATCAACAAAAAATGGATCTTTGTTTTCTTTCTACTAGACATGATCCAGTTGATTTTTTTCTTCCTTGTCCCCTTCACTTGACTTGATTGTTGAACACGCGATAAGAAAAAATTAAGAACCATTGCAAACGTAAATTACAAACTTCAACAATTTTTTAGTAATTCCGAAAATCAAATTCAATAGCAAACAAAATTAAAAATAGAACAAAATACAAAATCAATAAAATAAAATAAAAAAGTCAAATCGAAAACCAACATGCAAAAACAATTTACACAAAGGATCATTGTTTACCAAGACTTAATCGTGTTTTGGCCATCGTATGAATTCCAAACAGCAAACCCTAAACACCAGCCGTCGTTTACGAACAACAAAAGATTGGAAAACATCAAACGGAACGAAGGCAAACTGATTCAACAAAAGAAACTGCAAACGACCTTGTAAATTGCAAACGCTCAGATAACCTAATCTATGGAAGGCTTCACAATTTGTGAAGAGATTTTGGTATGGAAGAAAGGGTGAAGAAATCGATATGCAGAGATTTGCAATTCTAATTTTCGGATTTGCACTAATGGGATGATTTGGTAAGTGTTAGGTCAAACAAAAATGGGGAGAAAAATAGGGGATTTGATTTTGAGGATTTATTTTACCATATATTGATAGGGGTACTTTTGGTAAATTACAAATAATAAAATCTGCTGGAAATTAGAATTTATTATATGGATTTTAACACATATAATCTCTTATAGGAGGACTTATAGCAAATTGCCCCTTCATTTATTTGTTTTAGTTAATATTTGGAAGAGAGATGTTTTAGAATTTATTTTGATAGAGAGATTTTTGGGGATTTGATTTGATTTAATTAAGGGTATTTTTGACATAATAAATATTATTAATTTATTAAAACATTAAATTTTGACTTGGATTTACACAAATAAATTGTAACATAGAAGGACCTATAGCAAATTGCCCCCCTTTTTTTTATAGTATTCACATTTACTATAATTTAGCAATTATCTATATAATATATAAAAGTTGAATTCCACACCTAATTGATTGACATTTGTCAATTTCAATTGGTGACATGTATTCAATTTTATCTCATGTGGCAAATTGATTGGTGAAAATAAATCATCAAAAAACATGTCACCATTTTCCAAAATTAAAAAATATTAAATATTTTATTATATATTTATATCATACCATTTATAAAATGTTATAAATATATCAATTTTCTTGGAAACTATAAATACTTTTATTTTTGAATTTAATTTTAATACTAAATAATTTAATTTAAATTTATCTAAATTCAATTTAAAATCTTCACTTATTATAATTGTATGATTGATGGTGTTACGAAAATTTTGTATTTTAATTCATAAGCTTGGATCTATATAAAAAAATATTGCAAAATAAATCATTTGATATTATACATTTTACATGAACATGACTAGAGAATATGTTTATCTTTTTTAATAATTTAATATCATATTCGTAATTACCTAAATTTTCCTAATGTTTGTTTCCGTCTTACATCAACCCCGTTACGGTATGATTTTTCACGGATTTTTTTTTATTACGTGGAATATTCCCCGAAAAATGCAGATTCTACTCTGCACACGACATTTGTTTTCGTTACTTTTTAAAGACAAAAATTACCCTGAGGGGGACTTTACACGAAATATTTATTCTTCTTAAATAACATATTCACAACTTTTTAGTATTATTATTACCTCCCCTGAGGGTAATTTTTGTATTTAAAAAGTAAGATAAAAGAAATGTCACGTCTTCAAGGGTAGAATCCACAATCTTTGGGATATTACATTGAATAAGAAAGATTCCGTAAAAAAATCACACCATAAGGGGGCCATGTAAGGCATAAACAAACATCTGGGGGATTTTGGTAATTACCGATCAGTGGGGGTGCTTTCCGCAATTTAGCCTAAGCTTCATGAGAATTTTATTAATTTATCCTATTAACAACGATTATCGTTCTTTTCACGTCTTAACGTTTGCTTATACCTTATATTATTTTTAGTAATTTTAATGTCAGTTTAATAATATAATTAAATATTAATTGCTAATATATTTAATATGTGTTTCTTGATGTTTCGGGTACCACATATAAGGAATTTGATATAAAAGTTACGAGATTGAATAGAATTATTTTTCATACAAAATAATAGATAATTGCAAAAACATTGATGCAAAATCAGAATTAGGATTGTGATTAGTATTAGCATTAGAATTATGATTATAATTAATATTCTTGGAATTAGTATTAGTATTAATACTAAGATTAGGATTCGGATTAATATAGTATTATAATTAATATTAGAATTAGGATTATGATTAATATTAATATTTGAATTATAATTAAGATTATGATTATTGATTAGTACTACAATTAGTGACATGTATTAGTATTATGATTATGATTAGCATTATGATTGAGATTATGGTTAGAATTAAAATTAGAATTATAATTATAATTAACATTAGCATTAGCATTAGTATTATTAGTAGTAAAATTATTAGGATTATAATTAATTTTAGAAATAGGTTTAGGATTAGAATTATGATTACGATTAGAATCATGATTAGTGTTATGGTTAGGATTAGGAATAGGATAAGGATTTGGATAATATTAGTATTACAATTATAATCAGCATAAGCATATCCAGATTAACATTAACATTAAAATTCGTATTAGCATTACAATATGTACATTAGCATTAACATTAACAATATTAACATATTAGTATTAGAAATAGTATTAATGTTAGTATTAGTATTAGTATTAGTATTAGTATTAATATTAGTATTAGTATTAATATTAGTATTAGTAATAGTATTAGTATTAATATTAGTGTTAATATTAGTTTTAATATTAGTATTAATATTAGTATTAATATTAATATTAATATTAGTCTACTTATTAGAATCTGTATCAAAATCAGTATCGGTATCGTTATCGGTATTGGCACCGGTATCGATATCGGTATCGGTATCGGTATCAGTATGAGTATCAGTATCAATACCAGTATCAGTATTAGTATCAATATCAGTATCATTATCAGTATCAATATCAGTATCATTATCATTATCAGTATCAGTATCAATATCAGTATCAGTATCAGTTTCAGTATTCGTATCCGCATCAGTATCAGTATTAATACCATTATCAACATTTGTACCAATATCAGTATTAGTATGAGTATCGGTATCAGTATCAATATCAATATCAGTATCAATGTCGATATTAGTATCACTATCAGTATCTGTATTAGTATCAATATCAATATTAGTATCATTATTAGTATGAGTATCAGTATGATTGTGAATATCAGTATGAGTATGAGTATCAATATTAGTATGAGTATCAGTATTAGTATGAGTATCAATATTAGTTTTAGTATTACTATGAGTATCAGTATGAGTATCGGTATTAGTATCAATATCAATATCAATATCAGTATTAATATTAGTATTAGTATTAGTATTAGTATTAATATTAATATTGCTATGAGTATCAGTATTAGTGTCAACATCAATATCTGTAGTAATATTAGTATTAATATAATATTAGCATGAGTATCAATATGAGTCTCAGGATTATTATTGTTATTAGTATCAGTATTAGTCTTGGTACTAATATTAGTATTACTATTAGTATTAATATTAGTATAATATCACTATTAATATCACTATAAGTATCAGTATTATTATTAGTATTAGTATCAATATTAGTCTTAATCATAGTATTAGTATTAGTATTAGTATTAGTATTAGTATTAGTATCAGTATAACTATCATTTTCAATATAAGTATCAGTATTATTATCAGTAGTAGTATCAATATTAGTATTATTCTTAGTATTAATTAGTATTAGTATCAATATAAATATTAGTATTAGTATTAGTAGTATTATTAGTATTAGTATTAATATTGGTATGAGTATGAGTATGCGTTTTAGTATTAGTATCAGGATTATTATTAGTATTAGTATTAATATTAATATTAGTATTAGTATCGGTATTAGTATTAGTATTAGTCAGTATTAGTATTAGTACCAATATTAGTATTAGTATTAGTATTAGTATTAGTATTGGTATTAGTATTGGTATCACTATAATTATCAATATAAGTATCAATATTATTATTAGTATTAGTATCAATATTAGTCTTATTCTTAGTATTAGTATTAGTTTTATTATTAATATTAGTATTGGTATTGGTACGAATATGAGTATTAGTATTAGTTTCAGTATTATTATTAGTATCAATGTTAATATTAATATTTGTATTATTATCAGTATTAGTATTTAGTATTAGTATTAATATTAATATTAGTATTAGTACCAGTATTAGTACCAATATTAGTATTAGTATCACTATTAATATTAGTATTAGTATTAGTCGAATTAGTATCACTATTGGTGACAGTATTAGTATTGGTATTGGTATCAACATTGGTATCAGTACTGGTAGTGGCGTATACAGCATATCTTTTTTGCAATATTTATAAGTTTTATTGTTGTTTGAGTAATGTGCATCACTAATTGAATGTCA